>NW_013765405.1:0-2035 GCF_000517525.1 Limulus polyphemus
TATATATATATATATATATATATATATATAATAATACCGTTTCGTCATGTCGATAATGATTAATTTAGGATATGCCTATATATATATAATAATACCGTTTCGCCATGTCGATAATGATTAATTTAGGATATGCCTATATATATATATAATAATACCGTTTCGCATGTCGATAATGATTAATTTAGGATATGCCTATATATTTTTTTTAATGACGTTATGCTACATGAGCACAAAGTTATGTCCGTTTTCAGACCAGTGCGACCTATTTTTTTATAAAATTTTCAAAAAACAAGAAGAAAATATAAACACCCAGTGACTGTAGGTTCTTAAAAAACCCTAACAAACATCAAAGCTTAAGAAGTTTGATTTACAAAAACATGCTAGACGTAGTTATTTCCTTATCGAAATTTACCCTGCCTCATAAGTAAACAACGTGTATAGCGTGATATTGGTAGTTCGGCCCACCTTCTTAAATAATGTTCAAACCTTCCTCTGCTTACTTAAAAACAATACCTAAACCATATACTCAATCAATGTCGTTACCGGGAACCTCTGAAATTAAATATGGAAAACAGACTCCTGTCGTTATGACTATTTTTAATTAGTTCGCCATAATGTTATATTCTGTCAACCATAATAACTCTATAAACTTCTCTGTACGTTTGGTGCCTAAACTGTTGTGCAACAGGTTTTGGGAGTTTTTCATCCTCTGATTCTAGGTTGTGTTGTTTGTTTGAATTTATGCACAAAGCTACACAATGGGCTATCTGTGCTCTGCCCACCACGGGTATCGAAACTCTGTTTCTAGCGTTGTAAGTCCGCAGACATACCGCTGTGCCACTTGGGGGCACTCTAGGTTGTGCAACAGGTTTGGGGAGTTTTTCATCCCCAGATTCTAGGTTGTGCAACAGGTTTTGGGAGTTATTCATCCCCCAGATTCTTGGTTGTGCAACAGGTGTTGGGAGCTATTCATCCTCAAATTCTAGGCTGGCTGCTATGTCAACAGGTGGTAGTTTGGTGGATGAGATGGCGAAGTTCAGGCCCTGCTTAAGTATTTTCTCTTCAGTATCGTTTAGAGCTTTGGAACTGAAGAAATGCATTACAGTGATGGCCTTAGGTTCATCATGCACAGTTAGCTTGTAAATGTTTGTTTTTATGTTCTGTAGACTGACTGTGTAATGTGTGACATAAAGGTATAAGATGTCCAGACCTCTTGCGTTTGTTGCAAATATTTCCTACAGTTCCGAGTGTTGAGTAGTAAGTGTTTTAATTTTCTTCTATATGTAGTCGTACATGGAAGACTTCCAAAATATCGTCCTTTCTACCTCAGCTACTTTTATAGATTAGTCTTCCGTCGAGTGTCCTTGTGATCTTGGCAGTTTCCTTCCACACTTGACGGAAGACTAACCTACAAAAGGTAAAATGGAAGGAAACTGCCAAGTTCACAATGACACTTGACGGAAGACTAACCTACAAAAGGTAAAAAACAAAAGGTAAAATGGAAGGAAACTGCCAAGTTCACAATGACACTTGACGGAAGACTAACCTACAAAAGGTAAAATGGAAGGAAACTGCCAAGTTCACAATGACCATGTGCTTATGGTGAAGAAACTTTAAAGAAAACCACTCTCTTTGAGTCAGACGTTAAATAAAATATTAGTTTTTATGAATTCCTTTCACTTTAATCTACATTTCACTACTAGATGGCACTAAAATCTCTATTGAATATCATACTTTTTTTTAGCTTAGCTGTTGATTTTTGTGCAATAAATTTGATTATCGAATGAGAAGCTTTAACACACCTATGAGCTCAAAGAGAAGAGATTAAGGTTTTAGTTTTTTATTAAAGCTCAGTCTTACTTGTAAGAATCTTCATCGCTAAAATGAAAATGTTTGCAATCTGATTGTTTGTTTGTTTGTTTTTGAATTTCGCGCAAAGCTACACGAGGGCTATCTGCGCTAGCCGTCCCTAATTTAGCAGTGTAAGACTAGAGGGAAGGCAGCTAGTCATCACCACCCACCGCCAACTCTTGGG
>NW_013765406.1:0-1587 GCF_000517525.1 Limulus polyphemus
ACATGTTAATCTATCACTATATAGTCACTTCACATTTCTGGACATGTTAATCTATCATTATATAGTTGCTTCACATTTCTTGACATGTTAATCTATCAATATATAATTACTTCACATTACTTTACATGTTAATCTATCATTATGTAGTTACTTCACATTACTTTACATGTTAATCTATCACTATATAGTCACTTCACATTTCTTGACGTGTTAATCTATCGCCATACAATTACTCCACATCTCTTTACATGTTAATCTATTACTATATAGTTACTTCACATTACTTAACTTGTTAATCTATCACTATATAGTTACTTCATATTACTTAACTTGTTAATCTATCAATATATAATTACTTCACAATTATTGACATGTTAACCTATCATTATATAGTTTCTTCACATTTCTTGACATGTTAATCTATCAACAAACATAACACACTTATTAGTATAATATTATTCTCAGTAAGACTTTACCTTCACAAGAACTTCGTAATAAAAATTTGCTTTATCGTGCTAGTAGACCATTAACAACCTAAACTGCTCACTTGTTAAATTATTATATAAGTCTTTACATTTAAAGACAAAAACAGAGGGCGCTATCTCTTGTTCCTGTAAAGGAGTTAGTAATAATTGATTTGACTCAAGAGTCTTTTTATTTATATTTTACCAAAAATAAATAAATAGTTGTTTGCCTAATGTTTTATTTAATCCTTTGTTTACCAACAGTGGTAAACGATGTACCACTTCTAAATAAAATCGTTTTATTAACCCTTAAAGCAGTATCTTTCTTTTGCATACCCTTGTTGATCAAAGACGTTTGTTGAATAACTTGTAAACAGGCTGAATCGAGTGTTTATTTCCAAAATAGTAACTGCACTGCTGTTATATTTAATATATCGTTTGAGTTTAGACTGAAGATCCAAGTTTTTATTATTTAATCGAATATTTTATGTTAAATTTTCGATGAAATATATATAATTGAATGGATGTTTCAAGTTTTATTAGATCGAAATATTCGAAACTCTCAGCGCGAAAAAAAAACTAACTTAAATATAAATCTTTGTTTAAAACTTTAAAACTCAAGCGTTAAAACAAATTACTTATAAATTAGTCTTCATTTTTATAGAGCAGGAGAAAATATTTAGTTTTTCGGGAGGGTTGTGGATATTTTCTTACAAAATTACCGTGGTTTGGATGTATATACATATATATACTTTTCGTTGTGTGATTCGAATTTAATATTTAGGATTTTCAACAAGATTTTAGGAGTTTAAAACTGGATTTTATTCAATTTGTTGTTGATAAATTTTAGTAAAAAGAAATATAGCGTTTAAAATTATATCCTAACAGTTTGCAGTATTATTAAAACTAAACATATAAATCCCAGTCTATTATTGTTAGATGTATTGTTTGAAAATTATATCCAAAAAGTTTGCAGTATTATTGAAACTAAATATATAAATCCCAGTCTATTATTGTTAGATGTATTGTTTGAAAATTATATCCACAAAGTTTGCAGTATTATTAAAACTAAATATATAAATCCCAGTCTATTATTGTTAGATGTATTGTTTGAAAATTATAT
>NW_013765407.1:0-934 GCF_000517525.1 Limulus polyphemus
TGCTGCATTCATCATACCACGTGACACACAAAATAAATGTTTATCTGTAATTTTTAATATTTACTTTTCAATTAAGAAATTGAGTAATATATAGTACTAAAATTTGAATTAGAGTTTGATACCAAACATATTGACATAAATACATGAAATAGTAGTTCAATAAAATTTTGAATGCGAGTCAACAAACGAGATCATGTGGCCTTTCACCCATGACCCGTCTTGAAAGGGTTAAGCAGAGTGTGATCTAACTTTCTATAATCAGATATGTTTGAAATGGTTACGTTGTTAAACAGGAAAATTGTTTGTAAAATCTTTTGTTTTACAGATTACAGTGTACTTGGGAAAAAGAGATTTTGTGGATCATTTGAGCCACGTTGATCCGATAGGTAAGTCATAATGAAACGGACATTAAAATGCATGAATCAAACTTGCATTTTGTTTTAATCTATAAAAGGAGATGCCTGTATGAAATGTGTTTATTTTTTATTAAAAATGTTGTATTTATTTTATGCCACCCTGCATTCATTTGTTAAATGAAAATATAATTGTGCACAATACTGATACATCACACCAAACCGGTAGGTATATATATATATACATACATACATATCATAAAAAATAATCCTTGCTTGCTGCAGAGTAGAGAAATGTTAGCTAATAACAGATTTTATTGATAAAAAACATTTCTGGAAAATCTCAAAATAAGATACATCAGCTCTGTAGGTAAATGCACATTTTATGGTGAGTTGGTTAAACTTACAAATTTTGTGGAGGTCTTACAGCGAAGTAGAGTGATCTGCTCGTCATACTTATATGGAAGATTCATGGTTAAATACAGTTATATGGAAGATTCATGGTTAAATACACTGATTCAGATGATACAGTTATATGGAAGATTATGGTTAAATACACTGATTCAGATGATACAGTTATA
>NW_013765408.1:0-846 GCF_000517525.1 Limulus polyphemus
AGACATCTCTGTTTTTTTATAAATCAAATATATATTTTATAAGTGAACATAGGTAACTATCTCTTTACTTAAATCAATAGTCATCATTTCAAATGTTGTATACAGATTTGAATTCCTTTCTATGGTGAGAGCTGCTAGGATGGTTCTAGGGATGAAGGGTTATCTTTAGGGACAGATACCTTAGAAAGAAAAGGTTCAGAGGAGAGCTGCTAGGATGGTTCTAGAGATGAAGGGTTATCTTTAGGGACAGATACCTTAGAAAGAAAAGGTTCACAGGAGAGCTGCTAGGATGGTTCTAGGGATGGAGAGTTATCTTAAGGGACAGATACCTTAGAAAGAAAAGGTTCAGAGGAAACATGCTAGGATGGTTCTAGGGATGGAGAGTTATCTTAAGGGACAGATACCTTAGAAAGAAAAGGTTCAGAGGAGAGCTGCTAGGATGGTTTTAGGGATAGAGAGTTATCTTAAGGGACAGATACCTAAGAAAGAAAAGGTTCAGAGGAGAGCTGCTAGGATGGTTCTAGGGATGGAGAGTTATCTTATGGGACAGATACCTTAGACAAGGTTCACAGAAGATCTACTAGGAAGGTTTTAGGGATGAAGGGTTATCTTAAGGGACAGATACCTTAGAAAGAAAAGGTTCACAGGAGAGCTTCTAGGATGGTTCTAGGGATGGAGAGTTATCTTAACGGACAGATACCTTAGAAAGAAAAGGTTCACAGGAGATCTACTAGGAAGGTTCTAGGGATGGGGAGTTATCTTAAGGGACAGATACCTTAGAAAGAAAAGGTTCACAGGAGAGCTGCTAGGATGGTTCTAGGGATGGAGAGTTATCTTAAGGGACAG
>NW_013765409.1:0-1205 GCF_000517525.1 Limulus polyphemus
ATGGGATTGTTTTAATACTGCAAAATGCAGTTAGAACAGTGGTGGTAGCTGTGGGATTGTTTTAATGAAAACATAATAGATCTTAGAATAAACTTTAAAGGAGACAGCGTGACGCAAGACAGGAAATTTATTGAGAGTAGGAAAGTTAACCTGATAGGGTGAAGTACGGTGGGAACTTTGTGGGCCTCGTGACCTATCAAGAGCCCTGAAAGTGAACTGGTTAGTTCACTTTCAGGGCTCTTGATAGGTCACCAGGCCCACAAAGTTGGCTAATAAGGCTCTGGTAATAGTCATGGTAGGCCTAGCAGGTAGAATTTAACTCTGCAATACCTCATGAGGGATTAATAGTTGAATTAGTTTTCGTGGACCCAAAAAATCAAATGTCATCACTGGGGACACGAAAGTAAGAAAACATAAATTTGGAACCAAGTCTGGATGGGACATTGTTACAGGTGAAAGTTTACCAACAATACTTCCATATCAGAGAACAACAGGTGTAGTCACCATTCAGGCAAAATGTAGGAAGTCTGATGTCAAATCCTCACATAAGAACAGCTTACAACCTCACTTACAAGAGCCATATGACCAGTGCTGTAGAGGTATTCCAGTTGATCTACGCCAGATATTACGTGACTTGGTCATAGAAGATAAAGATACCTTCTCCAGCAAACCTTATGATTTAGGCTAAACAAATAACATATCCCATAAGATTGATATTGGAGATGCAGTCCCAACATTTATGACATGCTGAGGCTTTCAAGGAACTAGAAATCATGATGAAACAATATTGTTCGTTAAACTTAAATATCTTAACTAACATTGCTCACCGCCTTGGACGGAACCTTGAAAATGTGTGTAAATAGAGAATGCAAACAATGTGAAAAGTGAGACGCACATGATAATAACAGTAACCAATCTTATCGTTACGTGGAATGAACTTTGAATTAAACTTCCCAAAATAATCCAAAACAACATTCCCAACGACTGAAAAAGTTACTTAGTTACTTAGAATAAAACAAAAATTGTCTACACACTTTTGACACCTGGATCTAAATTCCCTGCGAAATATTAATTAGACCATTCCCAATAACTAAAAATGTTTCCGCAGATTTTAAAGTCTACGTGTTTGCTGTGGATACTCAACGTCCATAGTCTAAACTTTTGTTTGATACGAAGCGATGACAGTTTTCGATATTTTTATGTTT
>NW_013765410.1:0-844 GCF_000517525.1 Limulus polyphemus
TGAGGAGTTGTTTAAGTGACTAAGTGAGGAGTTGATTAAGTGACTTAGTGAGGAGTTATTTAAGTGACTAAGTGAGGAGTTGTTTAAGCGACTAAGTTAGGAGTTGTTTAAGTGACTAAGCGAGGAGTTGTTTAAGTGACTAAGTGAGGAGTTGATTAAGTGACTTAGTGAGGAGTTGTATAAGCAACTAAGTGAGAAGTTGTTTACGTAATTAAGGGAGGAGTTGTTTACGTTACTAAAGGAGGAGTTGTTTAAGTGACTAAGGGAGGAGTTGTTTAAGTGACTAAGGGAGGAGTTGATTAAGTGACTAAGTTATTATTACTCAAGTAAATTAATCGAATAACTGAGAAATTGTTTAAGTGACTAGGAGAGGATATGTTTAAGCAGCTAAGAAAGGAGCTGTTTAAATGAATAATTGAAGAGTTATTAAATAACTAAGCAATGAGGTATTTAAGCGACTAAATGAGGAGTTTAAGTGAAAAGTTAAGTGACTAAGTTAGGAGTTGTTTAAGTGAATAAATAAAAAATTAAGTTAATAAGTAAGAAGCTGTTAAAGTGACAAAGTAAGGAATTATTTAAGTGACTAAGAGAGGAGTTGATTAAGTGACTAAGTGAGGAGTTGTTTAAGTGACTAAGTGAGGAATTGTTTAAGTGACTAAGTGAGGAATTGTTTAAGTGACTAAGTGAGGAGTTGATTAAGTGACTAAGTGAGGAATTGTTTAAGTGACTAAGTGAGGAATTGTTTAAGTGACTAAGAGAGGAGTTGTTTGCATGACTAAGTGAGGAGTTGTTTAAGTGACTAAGTAAGGAATTGTTTAAGTGACTAAGTGAGGAATTGTTTAAG
>NW_013765411.1:0-843 GCF_000517525.1 Limulus polyphemus
GTCAACAGTATCCGGTCATGTGACCTCTTTGTTCAATACTGTATATATATCTGTGTCAGTGTAAACTACTTGTAGCTGATGATGACAAAACCTTGTCGAAACGTTGTACATTTGCTGGGTAGCTTTATAGTATTTATAGTATTTATAGCATTCTAATAGACTTCAGGCCAATCATAATTAGCCTGCCTTGATAGGATGGACAGGGCTAGAAACACAAATTCGAAACAGCGAGAGGTTAATGTATAGTGTTGTACACTAGATAGGTTATGGTGCGTTTTGGACATGACAGCCTTGCGATGGAGTCTTTTACAATGAACACTACATTGCAGGGTTATTCCCAAGATGCATGTCATCAAATAGAGCATGAAATTCTAACGTTGTAGTGAGTTTCCAAAATCATATGACGTACTCAACCCGTGTAAAATCATTGAATCCGTCATGAGATAAAGAATTACATAAATTATATATATATATAGTCCTATTTTCAGTAATCCAGGTAACACACTGTTGGCTTTTAATGCAGAGATGTCATATAACATTAAATGTTTAGTCTTTCGAATGGTTAGCCATACGCTAAACTCTGGGATTTAATTACCCGCGGTGGATATAGAGCAAATAAGTCATTGTGTGGATTTGCTCTAAACATTCAAGCAAATAAGAAATAAAGGTGTAAATAATAATCCAATTTGTATTCTGTTCTACTCCAATAGAATACTAAATAAACTATACTATGACTTTTTACTTTTTCCTATTATCTCTTTGTTAGGTTTTTAGTATGGGACAGATTCTTTACAGTAGGTGTTTATGACTTTTTGGCGATAAATTTCAACAATAATCAAGCAA
>NW_013765412.1:0-844 GCF_000517525.1 Limulus polyphemus
ACGATGGTTTTTATGAATTATTGTTATGAAGGAGATATTTGTTCAGTAAAATAGTATAGATTTGCCCCGGGGTGTTTCAAGTATTTTACCCCGGGGCAGGGGTGAAAAAATCGCTAAAATACCCCGAGGTGACGGGGTCGGGTCCCCGGGGAGGACACTCTAGTAATAACATGACAAGTAAAATACTTACCCATTTTATAATTTTAATTTTAAAAAAAATTAATTTCGATGCCTAAAAGTTATTTTTCAATTACTTTGGTTAAAATGAAATGTGTGTTACGGCACTAATCGACTATTATGCACGCACTAATCGAATACTGGTTATAAAAACATTTAAGCGCACTAAACGAAAACGCATTAATCGAATGCGCAGTAATCGAGGGATCCCTGTATATCTTACAAAGATGTAAAACTTTCTACGTTCTATACATATCAGGATATCTCATAAATACTTGAAAGTTTTCGTATTGTTATTATTCTGCTTAGATAACTTCGATTTTTTAAATGGTATGCATTGATGTTCTTTGTATTGTTATAATAATACTTAGGTAACTTTAGTTTTATAAGTGATAAACATTTATATGGTTTGTATTGTTAGAATTCTACTTAAACAGTTTGGATAATAAAGTTAGAAAAAAACGACTTTTACACTCCAGAACTTTTATTTCAATTGACGCTCGTTTTTGCTCGATATTACAATATTCGTTAAATTATTTAAATGGTTGTATGCTGTAACGTGCCTCTAACAATGTATAGAATAAAAATATTTGTTTTAATATTATAATATTTTTATAGTAACATTTGAAATATATCACTTACTAGTTGGAGTACCCGTCCCCTGAAC
>NW_013765413.1:0-846 GCF_000517525.1 Limulus polyphemus
CTCCTATTACTGACATTCATATCTGGGATGTGACTTCTAACAGGACTGAAGATGTCTGCATTAGGGTTTCGCTGCTGGGTCTGGAAGGGGCTTGCCATTGTCTGGGGCTGATTAAGTCGATGGTCAATGTATCCTCCTTGTGTAAAAGACAATAGATCATCCTTTCATGTATCTAATTCGCTTTGAACTTTACTAATGTTTTCCATTTGTACTTCTTGTTTCCTTTCTTGTTCCAGTTGCCACTGCTGCAGTCTCTCTTCTTGTATCTTTTCTTTTTTCCTCCAACAACTGCTGTAACTTCTCTTCTTGTTTATTTTCTTTCTCTTCTAACAACTGCTGTAACTTCTCTTATTGTTTATTTTCTTTCTCCTCTAACAACTGCTGTAATTTCTCTTCTTGTTTATTTTCTTTCTCCTCCAACCACTGCTGTAGTCTTTCTTGTTTATGCTGCTCTTCAATCTGCCATTGTTGTAGGTTTTCTTGCCACTTCTGTAATCTTTCTTCTCGTTTCTTTTCTCGTTCTTCTTGTTTCTTTTCTTTTTCCTCCAACAACTGTTGTAATCTCTCTTCTTGTTTATTTTGTTGTTCGAGCTGCCACTGTTGCAGGTTTTCTTGCATTTGCTGTTGTCTCTCTTCTTGTTTCTTTTCTCGTTCTTCTTGTTTCTTTTGCTGCTCTTGTATTGCTGCCATCAAGTCTGTTAAGCTGTAGTTTGATTTGCCGCTTTTAGTTTCCATTTCTTTTTTTCATCCCACTTCTGACACCAATTTGTTACGTCTCTGTTCGTTAGTTAATTTTCTGTAAATTCGTTCCGACGAAACTTTAGCGACACAAGTCCTTTCTTAGAC
>NW_013765414.1:0-846 GCF_000517525.1 Limulus polyphemus
TTGCCCGCCCAATTTGTATCTAAGAGCAATGTCATTATCTTCTCCTATTACTCGCGTTTTTGTGAGAAAATAACAAAAGGAAAACCACTACTCAGGAGAATTAATCCTACTTTTCATAATAGTTTCGCTTACCGTCGATAGGCGGCAGCACATGATGCTTTTTTTGTGTTAACTACGACAGTTTGGGACTTTTCACTTCACAACAATCATATTTGACAAACAAATTTCGCTAAAAATAAGTAAATAAATAAAGAATTAATTAAAATAATATTTAATGTATCAAGCATCCAAAGTATCTTTGCAAGTGAACGATCTGTATACATATTATTGATGTCTAAGTTTAATAACACCAGTTTGTTAATCATCAAATCAAGACATTATATAGTGGTCTTCCTTCTTTCAAATCTTCGGTGGGGCCGAGCCTGGAGCTGTATGTGTATGCGTGGTATCATATATCATGGCCTGGGATCCATATGATGTCCTCCCCATTAATCCTCTGACCCTGGCGAGGGGTTATGATTGTGTGCACATACAGTAACCCGGGGTGAAGTTGGAAAGCGTTGGGTTCTGGAAATCTCCCCAAACGTAGGTCCAGTGCTCCGGGGTACTTGTACCGTCCTGGAGGGACCGTTCCAGCTTCGCTGGCCTCCAAATTAATCCAAAAATAGATTATGTTTACTTTCAGCTGTGATATCAATGTTAGGAAAAATTAAGAAAAAAAATACTTGGAAATTCAAATATCCCTCAATAGATGGAGAAAGAAATAATAAGGAATAATACTTGAAAGTTCAGTTATCTCTCAATAGATGGAGAAAAACATTAAGAAAAAATACTTGGAAGTTCAGT
>NW_013765415.1:0-842 GCF_000517525.1 Limulus polyphemus
ATTTATTTTAACATCCCACCCCCATTTGGAGTTACATGTAAGAGTAAAAAGTCGTAGTAACGATTAACATCACATATTTATTTTAACATCCCACCCCCCCTTTTGGAGTTAGATATAGGAGTAAAAAGTCGTAGTAACGATTAACATCACAGATTTATTTTAACATCCCACCCCCCCCCCCTTTTGGAGTTAGATGTAGGAGTAAAAAGTCGTAGTAACGATTAACATCACAGATTTATTTTAACATCCCACCCCCTTTTGGAGTTAGATGTAGGAGTAAAAAGTCGCAATAACGATTAATATCACAGGTTTATTTTAACATCCTACCCCTTTTTGTAGTTAGATCCAGGAGCCAAAGGGCTTAGATTATCCTGTCTATGAATACGTCGGTAATTAATGTTTCTGGACTGTGTTCTCATAGCAGAATAATCTATATAAATAGATGTAAACGATGATTAAAACAATCTTCAAACTCTTCGATAGAGAAGTTCAATATAAACATCTGGAAATATTCCACTCTATAATTCTAAGGAAGAAGAACCCTAACTTCTAGTTCACCCGTTCTTCTAACTCCTGGATCACCAGTTCTTCTAGCTTCTGGTTCACCAGTTCTTCTAGCTTCTGGTTCACCAGTTCTTCTAGCTTCCGAATGACCAGTTCTTCTAGCTTTTGGTTCACCAGTTCTTCTAACTTCTGGATCACCAGTTCTTCTAGCTTCTGGTTCACCAGTTCTTCTAGCTTCTGGTTCACCAGTTCTTCTAGCTTCCGAATGACCAGTTCTTCTAGCTTTTGGTTCACCAGTTCTTCTAACTTCTGATTCACCAGTTCTTCTAACTCCTGGA
>NW_013765416.1:0-846 GCF_000517525.1 Limulus polyphemus
AACTTCAACAATCGCGCTAAACAAATGCTGTAACGTCTCTCGTGCTCTCTGACTGCAGTTCAATTACTCACTGTCTATACACACATTACATTCCCCTCTTTTATATACCAGCCTACCCTATCTAGCAAATACTAGAGCATTCGCCAAGATACGGGATAGTTCTAGAAACAAGAGGGCTTGAGAATTGTCACGTGATCTCGATGACGCAACAATATGTACTTTTCTACCCTGCTATATAAACAATTGATCATTATTATTTGGAATTACTTTGGCCTAGCATGGCCTGATAATTAGGACATTCGATTGTGGGTCGCGGTTTCGAGTCCCACTACCGAACATGCTTGCCCTTTCAGCCGTGGGGGCTTTATAATGTGACGGTCAATCCCACTATGCAATTACTTTTATTATTATTTCTCTTTAATAAACAGCATTAGGTTTGTAATATTTTACTGCACCAAACAATTATGTTTTTAATGCAAATACGATTAAAAGTGTCCACAGGTGGGTCAGCAATAGGATTACAGACTTATAACTCTGATAATCTGGCGTTTGTTTCCCCGTGGTAGACAAAACACAGATAGTCCAATGTGTCTTTGCACTAGAACAAATAAAGAAACTTTTCAAAGCTTAAACAAATTAAAGAGTTTGTTATTTATGGGTAAAAAAACGGCCTTGGGCAAAACTGTCAGTACTGCACTTGTGACCATTGGATAATTCATATTGTTGCGTCAGCGAGTCACATGACTACTTTGACGCCACGTTCTAGAACTATCCTGTACTTTGGCGAATGCTCTAGTATTTACTAGATAGGGTAGGCTGGTTTATATAAGAGGGGGACAACGTGAC
>NW_013765417.1:0-845 GCF_000517525.1 Limulus polyphemus
GAAGGCCCATATGACATAGTGAATCGTCTCTCAGACGTGACTTTTTGAATAAAATATGATCAGCGAGGTAAGCCCATGGTGGTGCATGCTAACAGGCTTTGGCGTTATCATGGTCCAGGTAATTTCAGTTGGAATGAAGTGAACAATGGAACAAATAATGCTGCTTGAGACGTGTCACCTGAAAAAGCCACTGTCGAAGAAGAAACTGTACCCTGTTTTGAGAAGGAAAACATTGAAGCCGTTAATTAAGTTACTACCACTGATGTGACTGCTACTGATAATGGGACATTTCCTGATGGAGCAGACGAACCCCATGTGAAGCAGAAGCCAATGAAATGGAGACCAGTACAGGAGAAGAAACGTCCTGTAAAATTAAGAAACTTTGTTGTATTTTAATTTTGTGTTTGTAAAATCTGTATATTTAATTAAGTTATTGTTAATTAACTATTGGTTTAATATAAGTGGCTATTGTTCGGGATGAACAATACTAAGGAAGGGGCAGTGTTACGGCAGCGGAAGTCACGTGACTCAGGGAGCTTGCACGCTGGAGTTTCTTGAATGATGATGAATTTGCCTGCCAGCTCGAGTGTGATCTGGATGCTGTCTTTTTTAGTATATATATAAGCCTGGCAAAGAAAGCCAGGGGCAAATAGATAATTGAGTCAAGTGAACAGTAGGCACAGTAAGTAAAGTGTGTGAAACACTGTGATTTATAGCGTGTGATATAAAAATTGTTAAGTTTAGAGTGACGAGGTACAAACTCACTGTAAAGTACTGTGTTAAAAGTTTGTATGGAGGAAGAATAAACTGTGTTAATCAAGAAAGTACTTGTATCGCTGAAGTTT
>NW_013765418.1:0-845 GCF_000517525.1 Limulus polyphemus
CTGTTCGGTTGTAATAAATTCTTTCAAACAGAGAATTCTGACATGACAGTGAGTTCCGTCTGTGCTACTGTCAAACAGAGTTAAGTGACCGTTTTAAAATTTGGTTTCACATTTTCTTTCCACAGTTAAAGCTGTAATGGTTGTCAGGGAGACATAGAATCACCATCAGCTGCTTATATTTTTAACAACTCCAAGCTATGCATGTGCGGAGTGGAAAACAGTAATTAAATTTCTCACTCTTTTTCTTTCACCATCAGCACTATTCCTCAGTTTTTTATATTGTTCCAAAAACTTCAAGTCATTTAAAAAAAAGCTTGATAGATCCACCCAAATGACACGAGACTTCGGTCTTTATCAAATTGTAACTTTTTTAAGTTTACCTCCACTGAAGTGTAAATATCCAGAACCGGGTGGGCGACTGGTGGCTGGTGGGAGTGGCGTTTAAGGAGGAGGTAAGTGGGAGAGGCCTGTTGAGCATACTAAGCTACTGTTAACTTGCAAACCTGGATTTTGAAGGTTAGTGTGTGTGTTTTATCTATTTACGTGTATTTCTATAAGTCAGAGGTTTTGTATTAAATTTTCCCATTGTCTTAAATTTCTAAAAAGTCCAACAGAGGGCGTTTCTCATTTCTAGAACACCCCGACAAGTAATCTACCAATTGTTTTTTCTTTTCGATATATATTTTGTATCTGTTCCAGTGATGTATTTTATTAATCCTTAGAAACATTTTAAAACATTAAATAGTATTCATTATTCTTATATCTATATAAATATAACAGTACTGTCTGTTGTATGTCCATGTAACTACTTCTATATAAATATAATAGTACTGTCTGTTGTATGT
>NW_013765419.1:0-846 GCF_000517525.1 Limulus polyphemus
AATTGTACTTTCTACCATCCCATCAGACGTGGGTTGGAGTGGCGTTGTCCTGGTCTTTCGTATGTCAAACAACTTGCAGCATTCATGGAACACATCTGATTCGAAGTTACGGCCTTGATCCGAATGCAGTTCGTATGGCATACCAAATCTGAAGAAGAAATCATTGATAGCCGAAGCTACAGTTGTGGCTTCCTGATTTGGTATTGCATACGCCTCAGGCCACTTGGTGAAATAATCCATCACCACACAAATGTACCTGTTTCCAGCACGTGTTTGGGGCAAAGGACCAGCAATGTCAACAGCTACTCTTTCCATTGGTGCACCAACTTGATATAACTTCATTGGAGCACATCCTTTATGCTTGGGTCCCCTTTTAGTATAACATGTACTGCAGGTCCTGCACCATTCTTCCACATCTTGCCTCATACCCATTCAGTAAAATATCTGTCGTAGGTGACTCAATGTCTTCATAACTCCGAGATGTAATCCTGTTAAACTATCATGGGATTGACACAGCACAACCTCCCGTAACTTTCTCGGTATAACCGTTTGCCAGGTCGTCATTTTCCCATCTAAAGTTTCCCATCTCAGGAGAAGAATACCATTTTCAAGCTTTAACTGGTCCCATTGTGTCCAATAGTTCTTTGTCACAGGGCTTAAGCTAGACACTTTCTTCCAAGCAGGGCGCAAAACACTTGCTTTTAGAAAATCAATTATTGGCTTCAAATCTTGGTCTTTCTCTTGCTCTGCTTTAATATCTATACCTGGTTCCACTTCACCATCATCAACTCCTTCAGTCATTTTGACTCCAGCTTGATGACACCTGGTTAGTTCAACCTCTCTTTT
>NW_013765420.1:0-843 GCF_000517525.1 Limulus polyphemus
CTTCAATGTCAGCCAAGTATACTTTCTGTCGGTCCTTAATGCCCATGAGCTCAATAGTTACCCACACTGGTCCCCACAATCTTGTAGAATGTCCTGTCACACCATAAAGCTTCTGTATGGCTTCTGGTACTCCTTTGTGATTCAACACCTTGATGCTCACAAGGGTTTGCTGAAATGCAGAGTCTATGACAAAGTTGTACCTTTGGCCATCTAGCTTTCCTGTCACATAGACACTGTGTGTTTGGCATTTTACACCTAGCTGTTGGGACTTCCACGATGGGGGTTGGTGAGTGTCCCTCAACACCAACCACTACTGGTCTCCTTGAGGCTGACTTGTTGGTAATATTCTTCCTACACTGGCTCCTCAAATGTCCATGCTTTCCACAGTTCCAACAACCTTCCTGGATACCAGGCTTTCCTGCTGTGGCACCTCCCCTGTGTTGAAGTTTCCAGCATTGAGCTCTCTTGTGCCCAGGTTTATTGCAGTGCCAGCAAAGTCCCTCAAACCTCTCTGAAAGCTGACCTTTTCTGGCCTTGAATCCAGATGACTATACCAACCTTGGTACCTCGAGAGCTCTGGCCATTGCATCCTGCATGGTAGAGGGGTGTGCTTGCTCACTTGTATCTTAAGTTGGGGACTGTCCAAGGCATCTACGAACTGATCCCTCAGCAACAACTTGAGGAGATCGGGTGGTGCAGTTGGGTAGACCTTGTGTGCCATGCTTTCCAAGTCCTGTGACAGCTCTTGCAGGCTCTCCCCTTTAGCACGGACTCTCGTCCTAAACCTAGCCCTGTAGACTTCTGACTGATTTTGGGTTTCGTGTCTGAGTTCTAGAGCCGCTA
>NW_013765421.1:0-845 GCF_000517525.1 Limulus polyphemus
CGCACTAGATCACCCCTATTGCTGACACTCATGTCTCGAATGTGATTTTTGGCAGGACTGAAGATGTCTGCATTAGGGTTTAGCTGCGAGGTCTGGAAGGGGTTTCCTGTTGTCTGGGGCTGACTAGGTCCATGGTTAATATATCCTCCCTGTGTAAAAGATAATAAATCGTCTTTTAATGTATTTAATTCACTTTGAAATTTACTAATCTTTCCACTTGTGTATGCTGGCTTTCTCTCAACTGTTGGAGACTTTCTTCTTGTTTATTTTCTTTCTCCTTCAACCACAGCTGTAGTCTCTCTTCTTGTTTATTTTCTTTCTCCTCCAACCACTGCTGTAGTCTCTCTTCTTGTTTATTTTCTCGTTCTTCTTGTTTCCTTTCTTTTTTCCTCCAACAACTGCTGTAATCTTTCTTCTTGTTTCTTTTCTTGTTCTTCTTGTTACTTTTCTTTTTCCTCCAACAGCTGCTGTAATCTCTCTGGTTTATTTTGCTGTTCAAGCTGTCCCTGTTGCAGGTTTTCTTGCCACTGCTGTTGTCTCTCTTCTCGTTTCTTTTCGTGTTCTTCTTGTTTATTTTATTTTTATTTTCTTGTTCTTCTTGTTTCTTTTGCTTTTATTGTATTTCTGCCATCAAATCTGCTAATTTGCCACTTCTCGTTTCCATCTTCTTTTTCTTTTTTTCTGTCCCACTCTCTGACACCAATTTGTTACGTATCTGCTTGTTTGATCATTTCCGGTAAAAAAGTTTTCCAAGAAACTTCAGCAATATAAGACCCTTCTTGATTAAAACTAGTTTATTATTCTCGATACAACTTTTTTGTAATACACAGAATTTCCACAATCAC
>NW_013765422.1:0-2194 GCF_000517525.1 Limulus polyphemus
GCAAGACATTTAGTGTGATCTCATATATCAAGTGTTCACTACCAAATTTATAATGTAAAGTATTTTACAATCTCTCTGACACAATTTTCTGTGTATTAAAGACCGGTGTTTGACTTTGGTTTCTTGTAGCACAAACGGAGAATAGTACTAGCTGGTACCCAATTTACAGCTGAGTACATTCAAGCACATTTTAGGTCAGATGTGTTATTCAAGGACTAGACGCAAATGAGTTTCGAATTTGCAACTTTTTGACTACTTTTTTTCTGTTTGTTAAATATTTGCGCAAAGCTACAAAAAAAACTATCTATTCTAGCCGTCCCTATTTTTGAACTGATAGATTATAAGAAAGACAACTACTCGACAGAACACACCACCAGTTCTTAAGTTACTGTAATGGAATTGTGGGATTTGACTGCTATTCCTCTAACACGCTTAGGTCCCAATGTGCGGAGATGGAGATTTTTTCGGTAACAAGAAGCGAACCGTAGTTCCTCGGAAAAACAGTCCGCCACTCTAATAACTAAGCCACGCTTGGAACCTTTTCAATCAATTATACCAAGCACTAACCAACAAGCCACGCCTCCCCTGATAACTGAAAAATAACGATAATCACAAGGAAAGAATTATTTTGTTTGTAGTGTTTCATAGATATTCAGTGATTTATAATTTCGAGGTATTTTAATGAAACAAAGCTTCAAAAAGACCGAAAAATTGATTAATTGATTTTCAACTCTACAAACTGTTTATATATTAAATTTTAATAACACGTTGTTTGTGGTACAATTTTTGCTAGAACAAAGATTGTGCACGTTTCAATAACGTTGATGTTTTTATTATTCAAAATTTGACAATAATTATATCCCTAATATGAAGTAAATATATGTATGACGTACTTGGTGACGCACTTTCTTGCTGCAAGCTTTACAACTCACATGGTAAACAAGCAATGACTTATGTTTCTTTATTCGTGCTATATGTTACATTTGCATCTCTGATGGTCTTGTATGATATTGTGTTTTTTTATTCGTGCTACATTTACACTTGCATCTCTGTTGGTCTTGTATGATAATCTAAAAACCAAAAATTTTTCCTGAACGGTATTTCCTTCACAAGGAATTGATCACCGAAACGCTATAATTACTTTGCACTTTCTAACATCTTTGTTTATTTATTAACTATCTTGAACAAATATGTTTTCATTTACACCTTATCCTATATACGGGTAAAGGAAATTTGAGTGATGGGTTTAGTTCGAATATTGAAGGATTTGCAACAAATTATTTTGATAAGTAATGATAATTCTTGAGATGTTATCGTAACAACAGAGTTGGCAAAAACTGTTAGAAATAATGCATTTTGGGAAGTTTAATATTACAAAAGCTTGATCTCTGAGGCTGTCTTTCTAACTATACATTACACTGTTAGACTTATAATAAATTTATTATTCTTATATGTCATCAGAATTACACAAAAACTGGCTGTTACTGGATACTTTGAACACTTCGGAAGCCCCCCAGTGGCACAGCGGTATGTCTGCGGACTTACAACGCTATAATCCGGGTTTCGATACTCGTGGTGGGCAGAGCACAGATATCCCATTGTGTAGCTTTGTGCTTAATTACAAACAGTTCGGAAAGTTAATGTTTTAGGAGTAAACGCTCATAATATCTAAATATATGGTGTAAAAAGTGCGAAGGGTGTCAAGAAAAACATTTAGAACTACTGATGAACAGTAAGCTTTATCGAATATATTTAATAAAAAACATTTCATGATGCTAGCTTATATATTATGAGAGTTTGAGTATAGTATTTTAGGCTTAATTTATGTTCAAATAATGATGATAAACCTTTTCCTCTCTTTTCTTCGTGGGTTTCTGATAAGAGAAATATCTAAAAAACTTTAACCAACGTCCGACGTAGTCCAGCGGTACTGATCAAAAGATATGCTCCTCTGTCATTCGTCTAACTTAGAGCAACAGATCGAATCAAAAAATTGGTCAAAAGCTTCTCAGTAATTTTATATCTTCCTTAGAACTAAAGTTGTTGTTCTTTTTGTAAATTTATTTTCTTCTACATCGTAAAACCAAAGATATTAACAGAAAAATTACTAATATGTCTGCCATCTTTTATTCTTACAGAGCTGAAAAATAGGGTTTCCGTATATGCACTATAACTATATAAAATTACTGAGAAG
>NW_013765423.1:0-845 GCF_000517525.1 Limulus polyphemus
ATCTCTCTCCTGCCTCTCTTGCTATTCTTCTGGTATTTTCAACCGGATCTGGCAGGAGCATATTTTTCTGATATTACTACTGATATTAATAAGCTAGAATATAAAATAAGAACCTCCTATCTTTTCTATTTGCTGAGATATCACTCATGTACTGAATCAAACATGGTGGCCCTGCTCACCTCTTTCCATTTTTAGAAATTCTCCCTTATATACACTTAATTCTCTCTATGACATGTGAATAACCAATCGGAAGTTCGTAATGTCCTCCTAGTGGCTTTCTCAGCCATTTTAAATTCTTAGGATGCTATTTCTTTCTTTTGAACCAAGATTTCAAGGAGGTAGGGAGTGTCTTTAGTCTGCTCAAAATTTCATATTTATTAGACTAAAAATACATCTTAGTTATTAAGCTTGATAAATTATAGTGGAATTCTGTGGTATTGATGTAGTAATTTATGATTTTTTTTGGTTATTTCAAATGTACATATAAAAACATCCTCCATGTGTAAAATTTTATTTGTAATCATTCTAGAATGAAAAAGGCATAATATATATTTATTTCCTAATTTTTTATGGTGGTTAAGAGATTGGTCAAATTGACCGAACCTGTACAGAGATTCATTAGTGAAAATAACAGATAACATATAAAGTTTTTTTCTTAAGAAACATTTGATAACTATCTCAGTATCTGGATATTATACGGATTTTGCAAATAAAATTTGAAAATTTTCTGATGCATAAAAGTACTTTTAATCTTAAAATGAAAATTACTTTGCATGTTGGATAAGCAACATGCGAAAAGAAAAATGGCATGAGATAAACATAGCTTAACAAACCTTAAGACATAA
>NW_013765424.1:0-845 GCF_000517525.1 Limulus polyphemus
GGTGCTCCATCTTCCTGGAACAACGTCGTGTTCTTGTCCACGAGACCCGAGGAATAAAGTGGCAAGAGTCCTTCCTGCAATATTTCGACGTATTTCACAAAATTTATGTTGCCAACGCACTCCACTAAGCTCGATCTCCCACCAACCCACACAGCTCCCCAAACCATCATGTTGAAACCACCATGCTTCACAGTTGGCTGCAATCTGTTGAGCCAAAACTCTTGGTGAGGCATTTTCCAGACCCATATCCTTCCACTGTCAGAAAATTGAGCGAATCTTGATTCGTCTGAGAACAATACGGTCTTCCAAAAGTCCAGAGGCTCGGCCGTTATATCACTTGCCCACTTCTTTCGTCTGATTATGTTGAAAAGTCTTAATAAGTGCTTCCGTCTAGCTGCTCTGCAATGATAACCCAATCTGTGGAGAATCCGTTGAACAGATTTCGGGCTCATCCCACCAACTTTGGCCACTTCTGCAGTCGTTAATCTGGGATCCATTTTGATGCTCTTCTTGACAGCCCTTTTTGTCCTCTCCGATGAACCAGGATGACCCGGACGCTGCTCAGTTGTTTCCTTGCCGTGTTTCCTGAACTGCACGATGATTCTGTTGATTGTCGAAAGCGGGATTCCCAAATTCTGTGAAATTTGCCGCTGACTTATTCCACCATCTGCTTGACCAACTATCCTTCCTCTAACAAAATCTGACAATTCGAGAGAACCTTGAGTTCTAGGCATGTTGTAGCACAAGATAATTAGTGTGCGGACCATTTTCATTTATATAGTGCTCTGTAAACACAAATTAGTTAGCATAAACCAGTTAAATGATGAATAATTAGGTGTCTATTT
>NW_013765425.1:0-846 GCF_000517525.1 Limulus polyphemus
AATAAATTGAACACGGAGAGCAAAAGAAAACAAATAAACGAAGAAAAATGTTATTCACAAAACTGTGTATGTTTTAATAATTTCCAACTTACTGTCAGGCTTCTAATCTGAATGCCTACAGTCTTTTTGTTGAGACCAAGGGTAATATTAAGAGTTGAAAACAAGAGACCCAAAATAAAATAAAGATGAAAACAAAGATCAGCAAATCAAGAGACAAAGCATTGAAATACTTCAGTTTTATAGTCAGACAGGCCAGAGTGTGGTACCTCATAATCTTAGATTACATACTTCAACCACTAGTCAAAATACAATTATAATTATTTCAAGTCAGTTGCAAGTTTCTGTATCACCTGTTTAAAAAGGCCACCTTCCACACAGAAATCAATACATGCTAGCTTCAGATTTAGAAAATTTAAACCATACAACCTTTACATGTGTAAAAGGATTAGTATATGTTTTCAACCCTGCAACATTTGATAATTATGGATGGGACTAATTAACTACATTCAGAAAGGTTATGGAAATTTAGAACAATTATTTTGACACACTTGAATAAGGATATATTCTATACAACTTATAGAAGAGTGAAAAAAGTATATATTTCAGCTATAACATATAACATATTGCTTTCTTAACAAAAACTTTATAAGGTATTTGCTGGAGCTTTATAAATCATCTTATGCAACACTTTTTAAGTGCTATATATAATATTTGTAGGTTTGCTTCCTCAATGTTAATTGGATGTATTATTTCTAACAAAATAACCTCTAAAAATATGTAACACTTTTTTAAATGTCATGAACAGTACATATTATTAACATAACAAATTGAAATGCACGATTTTTT
>NW_013765427.1:0-842 GCF_000517525.1 Limulus polyphemus
TTTTGTTGGATTGGTATAGCCTGGAGCTCGTGCTTGTCGTTTTAACATTTATGATAGTTTTGTATATTCGAAACACTTTAATCTGTGTGTTTCACTGCATTTTCGAATACCACCTAAGAGGCCTTCAAATGTCTTTAGCGACATATATTATATAATGAATTATTTGATCGTTGTTATCCTGTAAATACGATATAGTACAAATTGAAAATTATCATTAAAAACCGAAAGAGAAAATCTAAAACTAGGGGAAATAAATTTAAACGTATTATTTTGAAAATTTAAAATTATCGGCATCACGGTTTGTATTGGTATAAAAATAATATTCACTAAATTTAAACGTTCCCAGAAATATCACAAAATTTTAATCCACTACAAAAAATGTTATGCATATCTGAAGTGATATATTTATATGCAACAGCCATATCATTCACGAAGTATTCTGAGCAATGTTTCTTTAATATTCAAAATATTGTAACACGAAACCTTTAATCTCTGTTATCCAAAATTTTGTTTGTGTGAAGTTAATCACAAAGCTGCATAATGGGCTATCTGTGCTATGCCCACCACGGGTATCGAAATCCGGTTTCTAGCGTTATACGTCTGCAGACATGCCGCTGTGCCAATGGGGGGGGGGTATCCAACATTAACACACACTCTTAGTGAGGTGAAATCACTTTACAACGTACCAAATAGTAAAGATACTAGTCGCTGACTTATAGCCCACCTTCGTCCTAAAAGGATGTCGTGGACATGGGCGTCCGCAGACATTTTCCAGGGAGGGGCAAAGCTTTCTGGGGGGTGGCAAAGTAAAGTGAAATTGTAAATTGAATAGAAAAATTCAT
>NW_013765428.1:0-844 GCF_000517525.1 Limulus polyphemus
TTTAACAAAATCTAGGCTGATTCACGTCAAAGATGGGTCCACTTTAACAAAATATAGGGTGTGATTCACGCAAAGATGGGTCCACTTTGTATATACGTCTATTTCATATACTTGTATATACGTGTATTTCACATATTTGTATATATGTTATTTCATATACTTGTATATACGTGTATTTCACATATTTGTATGTACGTGTATTTCATTTACTTTTATATACATGTATTTCATATACTTGTATATACGTGTATATCATATACTTGTATATACATGTATTTCATATACTTGTATATACGTGTATTTCATATATTTGTATATATGTCTATTTTATATATTTGTATATCCGTGTATTTCATATTTTTGTATATACGTGTATTTCACATATTTGTATATACTTGTATTTCATATATTTGCATGTACGTGTATTTCATATACTTGTATATACGTGTACTTCATATATTGTTTCTACGTGTATTTCACATATTTGTATATACGTGTATTTCATATACTTGTATATACGTGTACTTCATATATTTGTATATACGTGTACTTCATATATTTGTATGTACGTGTATTTCACATATTTGTATATACGTGTATTTCATATAATTGTATGTACGTGTATTTCATATACCGCCAACTCTTGGGCCACTCTTTACCAACGAGTAGTGGGCAGAGTACAAATAACCCATTGTGTAGCTTTGCGCTTAAGAACAAACCAAACAAACACCATTTCGGGCTATAAATTATAAAATAAAATAAAGAATACGGTAAAAACTGGTAAAGGATTTTGGTGGCCTCGGACTTCACATTTCAAAATGACGTCATCGTTAGCTAGGGTTCG
>NW_013765429.1:0-845 GCF_000517525.1 Limulus polyphemus
TTTTCCCACGCGTCCATTTCAAAGATCACTTCCTAAACGGGGGACCAGCTGGATGTATCTGTGCAGCATATTCTTCAGGTTGGATGACCGAATATAATTTTCTAAAATTCATGGAACATTTTGTGAAGACAGTCAAATGTTCTAAGGATCATCCTATTGTTCTTCTTCATGAGTCAAATATCAGCTTAGATTGTATAAATTTTTGTGTTAAAAATGGTATAAATCTTCTCTCGTTCCTGCCTCACTGTTCGCACAGATTACAGCCCCTGGATAGAAGTATATACGGGCCTTTCAAGAAGTATTATAACGCAGCAGCTGACGGTTGGCTAAAGAACAATCCTGGAAAAACAATGTGCGTTTATGACATACCAACCTTAATAAATCAAAGCCTTACATGAGCGCTTACTCCAGAAAATATCAAGAAAGGTTTTCAAGTTTCCAGCATATATCCTTTTGACAGTCACATTTTTTCAGATGATGATTTTCTACCCAGCGACGTAACAGATCGCCCCTTGCCAAATGAAGTATCAACAGAAAACTTGGAGACATCATCTACTAGTGAATAGTACTAATGAATAGTCCTCCAACCAACAAGAAAACATCAGACCTGCTGAGGACTCCAGAGATGATAAAATCTTTCAGGAAGGCATCCCCACGAAAGACCAAAATAACCAGGAAAAAACGATATTCAGCTATTTTGACCTCTACACCCGAAAAAAAACAATTCCAGCTTGAAAAAGATGACAGAGATAAAAAGAAATGAAAGAGAGTGGTCACAGAAAAGGTGTTAGCGATGGTAATAAAGGTAAGAAAAAGCGAAAAATCAGATGGAAGAAACTGAGTGT
>NW_013765430.1:0-1093 GCF_000517525.1 Limulus polyphemus
TGTTTGATTCCATTTGTTGTACAAAATAGAGATAACCTATTCTGTTTTAGTTTACACTAAAAAACAACAATATCTAAAATTACTTGTTTTATTCAAATTTAGTTAGATAAGAATCTAGAATACTTCGTTATAAAAATAATTAGCAGTAAATTGTAGTAATGTTTTGACTCGTGATTTTTAAAGCTATAGTTTTATGTTTTCTTAAACCATAGCAATTTTGAATTAGTTTGTTTTTCCATAACACTTGTTACAATACATTTGATAAATAATGTTTGAAAAAAATCCAAAAATTATGGTACCTACTTGAATAAGCATGCTGACTAACTAACTGAATCGCAGGAGTAGACTATCACTTTGTAACTCCTAACTGACATTCAACTTAATAACTTACTGATTACTCATTCGTTACTCTTGGATTAACTGCTTCACTGCGTTTCTTATTTATATCGTATTCTTATTTATACATACCACCCAAAACATCTGGATTGTTAACTAGATTTATAGATATTGTGTCATGCGATCTCTAGCAAACAAACATCAAAATAAAATATTAGAAATAGAGCTGAAAACAATACAAGGATTGTTTACTTGCTATAAAATTCACAATAGAATTACGAATACTTGACCACACAAACAGAATAAAAACTATATCAATTTATTGAGAAATTTAAAGTATTACAAAATTACGATTTACAAATTTCTCAAACTATATCGTATATAACTAGTATGTTATGTATCATCATTTATTAAAAATATTTTCGACATATTTGTCTAGAGCTTAGAAAACTTTAATATTTTCAACTCACAGAATTGTAGGATTTTTTTTCCCGACGATATCGTAGAACAGCAGTAATTTCGTTTCAGATAAGAATCACAAAAATTCTACTTGATAGTCACTATATGTTTAATAATCTAGCTGAGAATCTATAAAGGTTTGACAAACTAGGATTTGGTACAATTTTCTCTAGAAAACGTATTATTAATACAGTGAGTTATACACTTTCGAAACCTTTACTTTTAATTCTTTTAGCAAAGTTTATATATGATATGTGATGATATTACATGAAGATGTTAAATATAGATAAACAGCTAC
>NW_013765431.1:0-846 GCF_000517525.1 Limulus polyphemus
CAATAAACCAATAACAATTAACAATAACTTAATTAACTGTACAGAATTACAAACACAAAATTACAATTCAACAAAGTCTCTTAATTTTACGGGACGTATCTTCTTCCATACTGGTCTCCGTCTGGTTGGCTTCTGCTTCATGTGGGATTCATCTGCTTCATCAGTAAATGTCCTATCATCGATAACAGTCACATCAGTGTTAGTAACATCACCAAGAGCTTCACCGTTTCCCTTCTCCAAACTGAGTACAGTTTCTTCTTCGACGGTGGCTTCTTCAGGTGTCACGTCTTCAGCAGCGTCATTTGTTCTGTGGTCCACTTCGTCCCAACTGAAATGATAACGCCAAAGCCTGTTGGCATGCACCACTTTTGGCTTACCTCGCCGACCATATTTTATCCGGAAAGTTACGTCTGAGAGACGATCCACTATGTCATATGGGCCTTCCCATGGAGATGACAACTTAGGAGACTTCCCTTTGGTCTTCCTGGGATTATACAACCATACTTTGTCTCCAGGTACAAAGCTGACTTCAGTAGATCTCTTATCATAAGTTAACTTCATCGAATCAGCAGACGTTTTCAACTTTGAATGCACTTGATGGTGAATATCCTCCATCCTTTCCGATAACACTTTCACAAACTCTGACACACTCTCAGGCAACTCTTCATAAGGTGAGTGTCCCGTATGCTTGGGTCCCCTTTTAGCACTACATGTACTACATGTTCGGCACCATTCTTCCACATCTCGCCTCATACCTATCCAATAAAATCTTTGTCGTATGTGACTCAATGTTTTCTTAACTCCGAGATGTCCTCCTGTTAAATTATCATGGGACTGACGCAGCAC
>NW_013765432.1:0-844 GCF_000517525.1 Limulus polyphemus
TGAAAGGAGTAGAAAATATATAGTACGGCCCTGTACAACATAGTTATAAGTGTTTTATCAGTGTCTTTCTTCTATGTTGGGCAGTGAAGGTTTTGTTGTTAACCATAAAGTTATATCTGTGCTGTGCCCAACAAAGCTATCGAAAACCCTTTCTCTCTCTCCGGATCAGGATTTAGGTATTTGTGACCAGGTTCATGGGGACCTCTTCCTCCTTTCCGGACTGTGTTTTATCGTCTGTGAATGTTGGTGTTGATACAACATGAAGGTCGGAGTAAACCGCACTTGCTCCGACCCATTTCAGGGCAATGTCCATGTATGTATCCACAGTTACATTCTGTGTTTTGCATTACTTAAGTCAGTTTCATAATACAAATAACATATTTCACTAGTTAGAGGCTGATCAAATTCATTTGACATAAAATACCCTCTTAAATGTATTGTTTTTAGACTCTAACTAGTTTAGGGTTTTAAGGTCCAGCAGTAGGTGGCCTGATTACATCCTTATTTTTAAAATAAATGTTAACAGGTGAGAAGTACTTAGGTCTACTTCCATCATGTATATAATAACGATCAAGTTCACAAAGTAGGTCATTCTTTTGCCAATTTTTCTCAAAGAAATTTATATTATTATGCAAGAGTCTATCGGCTATTGTTTGTATATTTGTATATCTGTGCATAAATTTTGATGAGGTACTGCAGGGGACTTTGTATGCTGTGGCGATTAATGTGTTTTGTGTAGTTTGTAGTTTATGTGTTTTGTGTAGTTTATTTATGTGTTTTGGAACTATGTTTATCCATGCCGGGCTGGCATATTCTATTATGGAACGTATGTAAGTTTTGTATA
>NW_013765433.1:0-843 GCF_000517525.1 Limulus polyphemus
TTGTACAGATCGACAGGAGAAATTAGATCATCCAGGCAAGAGATGCTACAGTGGATATAGAGGTCTCAAATCTAGAGTTGCTCTTGACCGATCTTGAAGATCTACTTGGGAAATGACCACAGATTTTAAATGAAGCGAAACTGGTTGCTGAGGAAATCGAAATTGAACCCAATCTCCCATTAAAACGGAAAATTAAAAAAGAGAGCAAGACTTATTGTCATTGAGGAGGATGACGAACAAGGATAGAACGTCCTAGAAAATCCTTGTGATGGTTCTGATGAGCCTGAATCTGAATTCAAACGGAATGTCTTCTTTGTTGTCATTGATTCGGTGATTGACGGAGTGTCAAAGTGGTTTGACGCTGCAAACACAATTAATAGATTGTTCTGCGTTCTGTGGCAATATCGAAGCATGGCAGAAGAGGAACTCAAAGTTGTATGCTCAAGATTAGTGGACAAATACCCAGATGATCTCTCAGAATCCATGCAAGAGGAAATGGGGCACCTTAAGGCAATACATGTATCAAACTTTGGTGAAGGTATGGGGCCATATCAACTTTTAAAAACAATAAAAAGGTACACGTTAGATGACATTTTTCCAAATGTATGTATTGCACTGTGAATATTCTGCACATTGCCAGTTACAGTGGCATCTGCTGGGAGATCTTTCAGCAAACTAAAACTCATCAAGAGCTTCTTGAGGAGCACGATAACACAGGAGAGACTGAATGACCTAGCCGTCCTTAGCATTGAGAGCGAACTTGCGGGGAGAATTGACATCAGTGAAATAAAAACATTTGCTTTAAAAAAGGCACGTAAAGCATGTTTCGTTTAGTTATCACAG
>NW_013765434.1:0-1234 GCF_000517525.1 Limulus polyphemus
AGAGAGAATATTGTTAAGCACGTGAGAAGTTCATTGAGAATTATAGCGTTTGTTACAGAGCGACTGTTGGAGTTGAGGTATCGCAAAGTTATATTCAGAAAGAATAAACCAGTTTTATTTAAGAAAGGACTTGTGTCGCTAAAGTTTCGTCGGGACGAATTTACGGAAAATCAATTAACGAACGGAGACGTAACAGTTAAGTACTCGTTATTGCTATGCCTAATATACCACAAAGTATAGCTTTTAGTATATGTATCAGAGATTATAAAAGCAAACAAAACAAAAACTAACAGGCCTAAAATTTCTGATAAATATCACGTTAACTGTAGATGTGTTTCCACGTTCCTTTTAATTTGTCCATTACGTATAACTTTAACAAATAACTTGCTATTTTATTTATATATATATAGTTGGCTTAAGGGGCGTGTGTAGGGATTTAAGTTTGACAGCTGTTGTGGTGGGGGCACGTTAAACACACTCATAGATCATATGCATAGAAATAAACAGAATTATTAACCAGGATGATCGAGTCTGTATGCGTAGATTTATTTCATGCACCCCCACAACTCCTTTGTGCACCCCCTGTTTGCTTTAATTTTGTGATCACTTCAGTAGGAATAGCGTGAGTATAATATAGTCTTATACGTACCTTGGGGGTTACTCAAGTGTGATTGGTTGAAAAATACAGTCTGAACACTGGTTGGCAAACGGCCAACACTCGTATTCTTAAATTAGTATTTTTTATTTATTTACCTTTTTTTTTTCCCTAAAGTATTAAGCTCGTATTGGTTCTTAGTAGGTGTGATAAAACGTTGAATTTGGATTCGGTTGATTGGTGCTTCATTGATTACATCAAGCTACAAATCTACGAAACTTTTATTAGAGGTTTTTAGTTATGCCTTATTTTACTGTAGAGTAAAAGTGTTATAGAAAATGAAAAATAGAGCTTCGAGAAAAATGGGATAAAAACACGTTTAGGAGTAATAGCAGGGCTCAGTTGTCAAGTATACCTTTCTAACTGTCGGGTAGTTACGACAAAGAGTAGGGGTTTCAAAGTGCCGTTGATCGGCGACAGATGGCAGTGTAGTAATTTTCGACTAAAATATTGATCACTTTAGATTTTTTATGAATGTATTTGAAATTACAATTTAATTTCTCAAACTTTTCATAGATAAAAAAGAGGTAGTACTTTGCAATACAAGTTCAATAAATCTCTTACAATTTTGTGTGACAA
>NW_013765435.1:0-1779 GCF_000517525.1 Limulus polyphemus
CTGATGCATTTTCATGTCAAATGGTTCCCCGATTTATGCGTCTTTTACCTCCGTATGTCGCTGAGATCTTTAAAGGATGGATAATTTTTTCAGACGAGATTAGGGAAATTTTCGAACAACCTTTGTTTCTCAACCCTAATTTAGTGGATAATCGTGAGCGAACATTTTATTTTCCTGAATTTGTAGCAGCTGGTATCACGCGACTTCGTCATTTACACTATGAGGTTATCAATCGTTTTCGCCGGGAATCGACGATTATTGAATTGGTGTTGTCTACTAATATTGATCTCCCTAAGGAGTTTGTTAATAAACGTTTCCGTCTACTTTATTCGGCTCTACCCCAAGATTGTTTTGATTATTTTGTTGGTTACCAGCATTGTAATTTAGATTATCTTATTTGGCATCATGCTGTTACCACCAATGTTAAGTTGGTTCATATGTTCCATCATCCGATGGGCTTATGTTCCTTCTGTGATGTGGATAGAGAAACTATTGCTCATTTGTTTTTCCAATGTTCCAAAATACAAGATATGTGGAATTTAGTTTTTACTTTGTTGAAGATAGTTCTAGGCCGTTGCTTAATGGACCATAAAAAAGAACAGGTGGCTTTGGTTGGAATTTTACCTCATTTGAGTTCGAATCACCTCAGATTGTTACGCTTGTGTTCGTGTATAGCTAAGTTTGTGATTTATTCTGCTCGTAGTAAGGTAGTATCACGTGGTGTTGGTGTTCATTTTGTGAATATCTTTAAAGTTCAATTTAAAGCTAAAATTTATTTCGATTTTTTACGGTTTCGGTTACGAGACAAACTGTCAGATTTTTATAATATTTATCGCGATTCTGGTCATTTGGTAAGTGAAGGTGTTCAGGGTTACATCCTATGTCGTGATTTGGTATGATAACATTATTTGATTTTTCATGTTTATCAATTTAGATCATCTTATTTTTATTAATTTTAGCAACATTTTTTGTTTGTTTGTTATTACTAATTTTCTGTGTATCTAATTTAAGTAATTGACCTTAAGTATTTTTTATTACTATCCAGGTTTGTTTGGACATTGTCATGAGATGTGTTGAATAACTGATATATGTTTGTTTACTCCTCCTCTATGAGGGTGAATTAATAAAGAGGAAAAAAACAACATCCGCCTAACACGCGGAAGTTCCCGGGTTCAAGCCCTGGCAGGCACAAAATTGATTTTTTGTCATGAAAAATGTTAACATTATTTAATACCCCTGATTGAGGCTTCGTTTCTTTCACGTAATTCTATACGTTGGACTCACAATTTACAACTCCAAGCACACCTAATTTCAGTCTCGTAGACAATATGATTATTATCCTTCGTGTTTTTAATGGTTTTAATTTTCTCTGTTTTTTTTTTACTAATTTTGACACATACATGAATAGACTTTATTTATACATTCATAACTTTTCTATATTGAAAAAAAACTACACGCGAAAGCCATTAACTGAACAAGAAATAAGAGACAAAAAAAAACACGTCTTAGAAAGCTGAACGAGCTAACTCCTAAGAAAATAATAACTTTGTGCCTGCCAGAGATTGAACCTGGGACCTTCCGCGTGTTAGGCAGATGTGATAGCCACTACACCAAAAGCACCTTTTTACCAGTTTGTCTAACCTTGAAAATTTTAAAGTATTTAATGTATTTGCAAGCCTTATAGTAGTGTAAAAAAACATTCCAAATCAAGGATAGATCTTGGTATATGTTCGTTGTACAACAAATACAATAGTCATTACTCCTTCAACTTGTTTACAA
>NW_013765436.1:0-844 GCF_000517525.1 Limulus polyphemus
AATCAGCTCCAGACAACAGGAATCCTCTTCCAGACCCCCGTAGCTAAACCCTAATGCAGACATCTTCAGTCCTGTCAGAAGTCACATTCCAGACGTGAGTGTCAGCAATAGGGGTGATCTAGTTCGAAGAAAGCCACAGGAATTCGATGGGAAGGCACCATGGGAAGCATATTGAGCACAATTTGAGCTCCTGGTAGAAATGAATGGATGGACAGAGGAGCAGAAAGCAGTGTACCTGGCAACGAGCTTGAAGTGACAACCACTGGAAATACTTGGACAGTTGTCAGCAGACGATAGGCACAACTATAGAGCACTGGTAGCTTCTCTAGAACTCAGGTATGGAACCCAAAATCAGTCCGAAATCTACAGGCCTACGTTTAGGACTAGTGTCCGTGCTAAAGAAGAAAGCCTGCAAGAGCTGGCACAGGACTTGGAAAGTATGGCACTCAAGGCCTACCCAACGTCACCACCCGATGTCCTCAAGCTGTTGCTGAAGGATCAGTTTGTAAATGCCTTGGACAGTCCATAACTGAAGATACAAGTAAAGCTAGCACACCCCACTACTATGCTGGATGAAATTGCCAGAGCTCTTGAGTTCGAATCCTACGTTAAGTCCAGTACAGAGGTACCAAGGTTGGTACAGTCATCAGGATTCAAGGCCAGAAAAGGGCAGCTTTCAGAGAAGTTTGAGGGACTTTGCTGGCACTGTAACATACCTGGGCACAAGAGAGCTCAATGCCGGCAACGTCAACACAGGGAAGATGTCACGGCTGGAAAGGCAGCTACTAAGAAAGGTTGTTGGAACTGTGGACAGCAAGGACATATAAGGAGCCAGTGTAAGAAG
>NW_013765437.1:0-844 GCF_000517525.1 Limulus polyphemus
TATATGTGACACAAATTACCAATTGGAAGCTCAGAATATTCCCCTAGTGGTTTTCTAAGCCTTTCTAATATACCTAGCATCATTTTTTCCTTTTAAATCAAGATTTCAATGAGGTAGGTTGTGTCTTTAGTCTGCTCGAAATTTCATATTTTTTTAGACCCAAATACAGCTTAGTTCCTGTGTTTGATAATAGTAGAATTCTATGATAATGATGTAGTAACTTATGAGTTTGCAGTCATTCAAAAGTATATATAAAACCTTAAAAAAAATATTTTGTTTCATGTCCTCCACGTGCAAACTTTTTAAAGGCTTAGCAACCTATGTCAAACAGCAACCGATTTCAAAGATCGTAACTAGAGAAGATAATTGTTTGCTTTACTTCTTTATCTACTGTTCTATGTTTTAAGAAAAATAAGTTTAAGAACTTATTTCAAAATAGCAATAATCTATATACTTATATAATGTATAATAATTGAAATGTGACTGTATTTTACTAAACCACAGCCAAGACAAGTTCCTTTGTACAGACCAAAGGTTACCTTTATGTTATTTGATATGGTAACATGAGTGCACATGAGCCGCATCATTGTAACTTCTGTAGTGTTAGCCAGGCACAGGTGAAAGGTCAATATAATAAAAATAATAAATATATATAAAATGTATAATGTTATGAGATTTAAGTTATTTCGTCTAAACATTTATGTTTTCGTGTTATAATTTGTGTTCATTCTAGAATGAAAGATGCATAATTTAAATATTTCTGAACCCGTACAGAGATTAACTACTAAAATAACGGATAAATATAAAGTTTTACTTTAAGTAAACAATTTAGTATAACTAATTT
>NW_013765438.1:0-1557 GCF_000517525.1 Limulus polyphemus
CGTTGGTAAAAAGAGTAGCCCAAGAGTTGGCGGTAGGTGGTGATGACTAGCTGCCTTCCCTCTAGTCTTACACTGTTAAATTAGGGACGGCTAGCGGAGATAACCCTCGTGTAACTTTGCGCGAAATTCAAAACAAACGAACGTAGACACAACGCGTTTCGGATATTAAACAGCTGTCAATTACCATTAATGTCGCCCTTCAAAATCTGAAAATTTTTATAGCAGTTTATCCCACTTCTTCCCGAAAGAATACGTCGCGAAGTAAATAAAGTTTCAAACTGTTTTTCTGAAGTCAAATCCAATCTCTTTCCAAATTTTGTAGGTTTTGACAGAAAATACGATTTTACATCCAAGTAAAAAAATCAATGTTCAATTTTTGATGATCTGTTTTCCATTTATCAAGAGAACAGTGAACAAAAACTAACAAATGAAAGACGGAAAGATTTATATACTGTTCCAATATTTAAATATATAATTTTGTATAGGGTTTTGAGAAGTTTCTTCGAATCGCATGTTTTACAAATAGCCCATACTCGTCTCGTAACTAAGGTTCTAACAGAAATAGATTTTCTGAGTTATTTGTTTTGTATGGTTACCTCTAACAAGGCGGGTTATGAATAGGGAAACACTCTATAAAGCAATACTATAGATATACGTATTTATTTACCAGACTATAGTTGAAACAACCTCAAAAGAAGATTCGGCGTGTAGTTCTAAAAGTTACACGTGTAACTTTATAAATAAGTAAACACGGAAAAGCTTTACGAAATATTGCGAAAGGTAAATACAAAATTTTTCCAACTGTATTTGTGTTAAGAGTCCTTATTCATACCATTGTTTACTGTTTCTACTTAAAGAGACCGATATATTCATAACATTGTTTACTGTTCCTATTCAAGGGGGATTGGTATATTCATACCATTGTTTACTGTTCATACTTAAAGAGACCGATATATTCATAACATTGTTACTGTTCCTACTCAAGGGGGATTGGTATATTCATACCATTGTTTACTGTTCATACTTAAAGAGACCGATATATTCTTGAGTAGGAACAGTAACAATGTTATGAATATATCGGTCTGGGGATTGGTATATTCATACCATTGTTTACTGTTCCTACTCAAGGGGACCGATATATTCATAACATTGTTTACTGTTCATACTCAAGGGGGATCGGTATATTCACAACATTATTTACTGTTCCTACTTAAAGAGACCGATATATTCATAACATTGTTTACTGTACGTAGTCTTTGTAGCCCCTTTCCTACAATTTTTGTTCTCGAACAATGAACGATAATGTCTGTTGAGACACCAAAACTTGATTGGAACTAACCGATAGTAAGTTCTCTGTGTCACATGTTACCTCGCTACACGATTGGAACTAACCGATAATAAGTTCTCTGTGTCACATGTTACCTCGCTACACGATTGGAACTAACCGATAGTAAGTTCTCTGTGTCACATGTTACCTCGCTACTCGATTGGAACTAACCGATAGTAAGTTCTTTGTGTCACATGTTACCTCGCTACTCGATTAGAACTAACCGATAG
>NW_013765439.1:0-846 GCF_000517525.1 Limulus polyphemus
CAGGGTTTGGAAGGGGCTTCCTGTTGTCTGAGGCTGATTATGTCCATGGCTAATATATCTTTCATATGTAAAAGACAGTAAATCATCTTTTAATGTATTTAATTCACTTTGAAATTTACTAATGTTTTCCATTTGTACTTCTTGCCACTGTTGTTGACTTTCCTGTAACTGTTGAAGACTTTCTTGTTCCAGTTGCCACTGCTGTAGTCTCTCTTGTTTATTTTGCTGTTTGAGCTGCCACTGTCGTTGTTTCTCTTCTTGTATTGCCGCCATCAAATCTGCTAAGCTGTAGTTTGATTTGCCACCTCTCGTTTCCATCTTCTCCTTTTTTATTTTCAGTCCCACTCTCTGACACCATTGTTACGTATCTGGTCGTTTGTTAATTTCCGGTATAAATTCTTCACGAGGAACTTCAGCGATAGAAGTCCTTTCTTAAATAAAACTAGTTTATTCTTTCTCAATACAACTTTGAAATACACAGAATTTCCACAGTCACTTTAATTTAAACACACACTATAATTCACAACGATTCGCGCACTTTACTTATGGTCACTACCGCTCGATTGACTCAATTATCAGTCTGTATACCTCACTATAGGCTATTATTGTCTCTGCTTTATTTGCCGGGCTTATATACTAAAATAGAAGGCGCCTAGAGTTGCCAGGAAAAGTCATGATCCTTTTAGAAACTCATGATGTGTTACCAGTTCACGTGACTTCCGCTGTCGTAACAGTATATATACATGAATATGTTTAAGTGATGTAAGCATTGGCTGATAAACAGAGAGATGAGCTGGATGATAAATTTTGTTACAAGTAACAAAATTTTTCGGTCAGAAGTGACAT
>NW_013765440.1:0-846 GCF_000517525.1 Limulus polyphemus
AGCACAACTTCCCGTAACTTCCTCGGTATAACTGTTTGCCAAGTCGTCACTTTCCCATCGGTAGTTTCCCATATCCAGACAAGAATACCATCTGCAAGCTTTAACTGGTCCCTATGTGCCCAATAGTGCTTTGTCACAGGGCTTAGACTAGACACCTTCTCCCAAGCAGGGTGCACAACACTCGCTTTTAGAAAATTAATCATTGGCCTCAAATCCTGGTCTTTCTCCTGTTCTGCTTTGGTATCTGTATTTAGTTCCATTTCATCATCATCAACTTTTTCAGTCGGCTTGACTTCAGCCCAATGACACCTAATTAGTTCAAACTCTCTTTTAACAGTTACCGGAACTTGGCCTTTGTTATTCCCAAACGTCATTTTCTCAAAATCAATTACAAACTTCCTCGGTAGTAGATAGTCCAATCCTAATATGCATTCGTCTTCAATGTCAGCCAAGTATACTTTTTGTTTCTCCTTTGTGCCCATATTTATTACAGTGCCAGAAAAGTCCCTCAAACCTCTCTGAAAGCAGACCTTTTCTGGCCTTGAATCCAGATGACTGTACCAGCCTCGGTACCTCTGTGCTGGACTTAACGTAGGATTCAAATTCGAGAGCTCTGGCCATTGCATCCTGCACGGTAGAGGGGTGTGCTTGCTTCACTTGTATCTTAAGTTCTGGACTTACCAAGGCATCTACGAACTGATCCCTCAGCAACAACTTGAGGAGATAGGGTGGTGCAGTTGGGTAGGCCTTGTGTGCCATGCTCTCCAAGTCCTGTGCCAGCTCTTGCAGGCTCTCCCCTTTAGCACGGACTCTCGTCCTGAACCTGGCCCTGTAGACTTCTGACTG
>NW_013765441.1:0-1194 GCF_000517525.1 Limulus polyphemus
GCCTTTTCTTGGTAACAGCCTTTACTGCTCTATCGTCTCCCCTGTGTTGAAGTTGCCAGCATTGAGCTCTCTTGTGCCCAGGTTTTTTATTACAGTGCCAGCAAAGTCCCTCAAACTTCTCTGAAAGCTGACCTTTTCTGGCTTTGAATCCAGATGACTGTACCAACCTTGGTACCTCTGTGCTGGACTTAACGTAGGATTCAAATTCTCTCTTGTCTCTCTTGTTTACTTTGCTGTTTGAGCTGTCATTGCTGTCGGTTTTCTTGTAACTGCTGTTGTCTTTCTTCTTGTTTCTTTTCTTTTTCCTCCAACAACTGCTGTAATTTCTCTTGTTTATTTTGCTGTTCGAGCTGCCATTGTTGCAGGTTTTCTTGCAACTGCTGTTGTCTCTGTTCTTGTTTCTTTTCTTTTTCCTCTAACAACTTTTGTAATTTCTCTTCTCGTTCTTCTTGTTTCTTTTCTTTTTCCTCTCACAACTGTTGTAATTTCTCTTCTCATTCTTCTTGTTTCTTTTCTTGTTTATTTTCTCATTCTTCTTGTTTCTTTTCTTTTTCCTCTAACAACTGCTGTAATCTCTCTTCTTGTTTAATTTCTCGTTCTTCTTGTTTCCTTTCTTTTTCTGCTAACAACTGTTGTAATTTCTCTTCTCGTTCTTCTTGTTTCTTTTCTTGTGTAATTTCTCGTTCTTCTTGTTTCTTTTCTTTTTCCTCTAACAACTGTTGTAATTTTTCTTCTTGTTTCTGTATTGCTGCCATCAAATCTGCTAAGCTGTAATGTGATTTTCCGCCTCTCGTTTCCATTTTTCTTCTTTTTTTTTTCCTATCCCACTCTCTGACACCAATTTGTTATGTCTCCGTTTGTTAATTAACTTTCTGTAACTTCGTTCCGACAAAACTTTAGCGACACAAGTTCTTTACTTGATAAAACTGGTTTATTCTTTCCGAATACAACTTTACGATACACTTATTCTCAACAATCGCGCTAAAACAGACGCTATATCAACGAACGTCAATAATACTTCTGGATGCAGTTCAATTACTCATTACCTACACACACATTACATTCTTCTCGCGTCACGTTGTCACCCTCTTTTATATACCAGACTACCCTATATCTAGTAAATACTAGAGCATTCGTCAAGGTAGGGATAGTTCTAGAAACGTGACGTCACACTAGTCATGTGACTCGCTGACG
>NW_013765442.1:0-1050 GCF_000517525.1 Limulus polyphemus
ATCTCTCATAAAGATTTGCATATCACTGGCCTTTATCCCTATCGCCCCGGGTACCCTTTACTGTGCATGACATATAAACTATAAGGATTTAGTGAAAAAAAAAACGTTTGAAATGCATTTAGGAGGTTTTTAGGGATTACACAATCGAAATTTGAGATTTTTGAGATGACAAAAAGTATTTTTAATTTTAACATGAAAATTACTTTGCACACAGACTATTAAAAACAAATACTCGATACATTCATGAACAAATCTTTATTTTATTTTATTAAAAATACATCACTATAAAATATGAATTTTTGTATGTGAAAGACTTGTAATATTAAGTGAAAGATTGCCAAATTTCGTGAATATATAGAGAGTTATAAGCATTAAATTTATATCAACTTTAAACGGGTACAAAAGGTCACGTGAATCGGTCAAATTGACCAACCCCGTGTTGGGAGAGTTAATGAGTTCCCAACTAATCTCTCAAGATTTCTAATGAATTGTGCTACTAGCATAATGACATCATTATGCGACAAAAGCCCTCCACACACTTCCATATGCAACAGCTCCCCTTTGCATATACACTTAAGAACATCATTATTTGATGTGACAAGGAATACAATGGTGCACTAGAAGTGGGGAGGTCAGAAGGAAATTTGTGTGAAGAGGTGATTATCAACTGGAAATACATTTTCAGGGAAGGAAAATGTTATCTTCCAACATGATACCACACCTCCTCACAGTTAAACTAAAATCCCACATTAAAGTGGTGGATGGTCAGTGCAAAGATTTACCTAGGTGAGCTTTCTTCAGAAAGTGCCCTAAAAAAGGCCCAAGGAGTGTGACACCTGATAGCAGAAAAAAGGCCCAAGGAGTGTGACACCTGATAGCAGGGGCTTCGTAGGGACACATCTTTGAGAGACCACATCTCATCTCATCCAGGAAGAAAGAGACAAGTGAGCCCCATGTGTCACAGGGGTGAGCAGAATAGGAAAAATGGCTGTTTTAGTATCTGCACACAAGGGATCAGAGAGCCAATATGTGTAGTATAATAGGGGTGTG
>NW_013765443.1:0-839 GCF_000517525.1 Limulus polyphemus
GGGCTTAGAATAAATACTACGAAAACTAAGACCATGACAGTCGGATACAATCTGGACAGGGCAGTAACGATTGAAGGATCAGAGATTGAAGATGTACAAGATTTCGTGTATTTGGGTAGTAAGATAGCGGCTAACGGAGAATCAGACACTGATGTTCAAGCAAGATTTAATAGAGCTACAGGTGTGTTCAATAGGCTTCGACCTATTTGGAACTCGAGCACCATCAGAAAAGAGACTAAAATCAAATTATACTCAGCCATTGTATTACTTACATCCTTGTATGCTAGCGAAACCCGGAGAAGAACAGCAGCTATGTAGAATAAAGTGCATTTATTCCATTAGAAATGTTTGAGAAAAATCTTAAAAATATCATATAGAGATCATGTGAGAAATGAAGAAGTTTTGCGAAGGGCAGGCCAAAGGGACCTGCAAGAATCTGTTAATAAGAGAAAGCTTAGATTCGCAGGACGTATACTGAGAATGCCAGTATCAAGACCAGCAAAGAAATCCATGGAGTGGGTGCCGCCAAATTTGAGAAGGGGGAGAGGAAGGCCAAAGAAGACATGGCGAAGAACTTTTAAAGATGATTTGGAACTGGTGGATCTAACATTTGACCAAGCAGTGGAGACCACTCATGACAGAGGCAGATGGCGAGGTCTCGCTGACCAATGTTCCCAACGGAACGGGAGGAACTAAGACTAAGACTAAGACCCCAATCTAGTAGTCTCCCGACATTTCATAAAGGTTCGAGAAGGAAGTGGCGTGATACGAGCGTCACGTGACCTGCGTTGTCGTAACAATATTATTACAATATCCCTCCCCCCTCCAAAAGTCTAGAA
>NW_013765444.1:0-1663 GCF_000517525.1 Limulus polyphemus
TAAGTGGTATTTCCAGTTCTAAAGCATCACGTGCAGAAAAGTCGATGACCGGAGTTTTTTTTTATAAAGCCCTCGTTCGTGCCCTTACTTACTTCCTACGGGTAACATTTTGGATTCCTGTTGTTTTTTTATTCTATCCAGTTACGCGCAAAAACGTCTTGTATGAGAGGTCACAAGCGTGAACATGTTTTCCCATGAAAATGCCCTTTCAAACCAAACCTGTTTCTAAATCTATGTATTATTGATTACCAGTAATAAACAGCAATTTGTTATGTTTACATTGGTTTAAGTTCATTCCTGATAGGAACATAAGAAGGGGAGGAAAAGTGCGACTATAACAAGATCGTAAGAAGACGATAAAAAACGTTTTGTTTTTTATGAGCCGAAAAACAAAAACAAATATGCAAAATATCTTGGACAGAAGAGTGCTCGACTGAACTGCTTTCTCAACCATTCTTCCCTGACCGACAATTCAGTATACATGTGATTATGTAACTCATTTAATGTAGTCTAACAAGGTCACACAATGTTCAGTTTGACAAATCTAATAGATATTCTTTTTTTATTTATTTATCACCATCTAAATAAAGATTTTTGAAAAGGGTAAAGCCACAGTGAAAAAATCAAGAGGCAGGACATGACGGCTTTTGTCTGAAGCATTTCGATTTGAAGTGTATGTCCTGATAATGTCCATGAGGGAAAGATGAGATGTAAACATCATATTGATCCAGGCTTTAAGTTCTAAAACACGCCAACACGTGTTAGCTCATAACATCTAGCTCACTTCATGTTTAAGTTAATTTAATGGATATACTGCTCACGGTAAGTGAATCCTAAAGTAATAGGCCTGTAGAAAAGAATCCTTATATACTTGGATAATAACTAGAATCAACACTAAGCCCACACCGATTTTATTTACATTTATCATACAAACACCACAACTATATCACTTATAAAAATATGTATTTTTAATTAAATTAGAAAAATCATAATTATATTTTGTCTAAGTACTTCCAATTAACAGAAAAAACAGTAATTTGGAAATAGCCAATATGATTATTTTGACACAACTCATTTTGTAAAATTCGTGCAAACTAGTTGATATAACTTAAATTCGAAAGACAATCTCTGCGAGAGAATGGCTTCAGTAGTTATAACTTTAGATTGACAAAATAAAAAACGGTGAACGGCTCAACTAAAACTTCCTTGCATACATTTATAAATGAACGTACAACAATCCACTAAACAGTGATATTTTGCATGCTTTTTTTTTTTTTTGGTTAATACATTTCCAACATCCTAATCCACTTACTCATTGATTCTGCTTCTTCAGTTTTATCCATTCACATTTTTTGGTCAGAGTATCTCGTTCAAATGAACTAGTTACTAAAGGACTTTGCCCAGTGATGTGTCTATTATAAGAAATATACTAGAACCCCCCCCCCCCAAAAAAAAGAAAAAAAAATCTTCTAGCGTGCTGTGACTAAACCAGATTTGCAAAAGTGTCATTGTTGTAGGCATGTTGTGTTAATATCTGGCAAATTAACTTTTTAGCATGATCCGAAGGTGCTGATTTAAAAAAAAAAGTGTTTGCCAAACTGTGTTCTAAGCATTTGTCTTCGAAATATGAAAAACAAAATGGCCACCATGAAGACACAAAAAA
>NW_013765445.1:0-847 GCF_000517525.1 Limulus polyphemus
AGTGTGAAATCATGTAAATTAATAAGTTTTCTTTATTGTGTTGTTGTTTCATGTGCTCTGTAAATCGTTGTGTTTTTTTAGTATAATATTCTGTTATTATACTTTTAGTAATGCAATTAAAGGAATTTTTGAGTTTCGTGATGGGTACTTCCTCACGAGTGGTTCAGTTTCTCACTAGTCTTTGAGTCGTGTAGTGTTTGGTTTGAGTTGCTTTGCTGTAGTTTGATGAGATGTATTTAAACCTATAATTCAATCCAGCAATATGATAAGATGTAAAGTTAATTCGGTTCGTGGTTGCGAGGCTATTATAGATCTGTCGTATAGTGTTAACAAACACGACGGACAGCCTAATTCCAAGTAATCTGACTGTGACTGACCAGTTTTCTCAACTTCTAGATAGGTTGTATTAGCAAATAAATTGTAGAACTGAAAGATACCAGTACTTTTGCTTTTCTTTAAATCAGATAATCACGCGCCTAGTTTAGTTTTGAATTTCGTACAAAGCTACTAGAAAGCTATCAGTGCTAGCCATCCCTAATTTTGCAGTGATAGACTATAGAGAAGGCAGCTAGTCAACATCACCCAACGCCAACTTTTACCAACGAATATTGAGATTGATCGTCACGTTACAACGTCTCCACGACTGAAAAGGTGAGCAAGTTCCACAAAGAGAATTCAAACCCGCTACCCGCAGATTGCGAGACGAGTGCACTAAACATCAGGCCATTCTAGGCCTGCACACGCATGTGGATGTGTATGTTTGTTTTTCATTCCATTTATTTTATGTTTCGTTTGGTATAGTTAAACCTAATTTTATATTTCCGTTTCTTTGTTTATAATTATGGAT
>NW_013765446.1:0-847 GCF_000517525.1 Limulus polyphemus
AAAAAAAGCCTCGCTTTATTGCAAGTGTTTTCTTTAACATCTTTATTAATTTCTACTAGTTATATATTTAAAATGGCATTTCTGGTTTATAATTTTGCCTGTGCTAAGTCACTGTCCACGAGAGTTTTTATTCAATCTTCAAACGCTGATTTAAACTTCGTAAGGAACAAATTAATAAAAAACAAAAATAAGGTTTATTATGTCACAGTCTTATAGATTGATAGACAGCTCTTTGTTATGGGCTACTGAATCTCCAAGAAACCGAGTGGAAACATGCATCGGGCCAAGAGAAAAATGGTTGATCTAATTATTGACATTCTTATTGAAGAGTAATATCACGCTTTATATAAAATATTTCTATGAATATTTATGTATTATACACAGTTGTACCTAAAAAAAAAGCAAAATGCAAACAAACAAACAAAAATCCCTGCGTTATTTGAGGGTTTAGCTGGTACAAGCAAAGACTCCAGCACTAGGATTGAAAGCCTGTAATAAATAAACTCTAATACAACATGTATAAATAACGTCTACTTATTTTATTTAAAATCCCACGTAAGTTATTGCAATTCTACATCCTTTAGATATTCAGTTTCTATTATATTACATCTTAGTAAGACTGATAATAAGTTTAATCACATCCCTTTTTTCCTTACAATAGTAAATTGCTCCCATGACTCAACAACACGCATCAAAGTCTTAAAAATACCATAAAACAAAAGAAGTTTAACAAGAAATTGCTCAATGTTTAGACAACCATTGGCTGTCATTTTCTTAGGGCCAGTAATATAATAAACTGTAATTTTCATAACTACATATTAGATATGTATTTCTCAAAGCAACATTC
>NW_013765447.1:0-1041 GCF_000517525.1 Limulus polyphemus
AAGTAAAGTAAACTTGACATTTCATCTAATGTTTATTTTCAAATTACACATGTATCAACTTCCGGAACGGTCAATTTACGCATAGGAGAAAGCGAAGTACGTACTAACTGAAGCGGTCATTGTATACACAGACTCAGTCTGCTCTGACCTTTGTCTAATTGTTTTTACTTTACCAGAATAACGCAATCACCCTTTAGTTCAAACAAATGAAATTATATGTCTCTCCCCCTGTCGGCAATTCTTAAGTGTGTCAGGCCTTTCGGCCCTCCATTTGAAACATTATACATTTTCTAGCCTTTGATCTTCATTACTTCAAGAATGCAAAAAATTATTGTTAGGTTTTCGGCACGAGTTTATTGACATTCTAGAAAGAAATTAGATAATTTTCTGCACTTTAAGCGCCAACTTTCTTGTTAGAGAAAAGACTGAATCATATGTATCGTTTTCTGTGTCGTAAGTTTATATAACACTAAACGTTTATTTTTCTCCAATGTTAGTGTGTTGTACACAGTTATTTTGGCTCTTGAAGTCTAATTCGTTCTCTTACAACTCAAACATTGCTACCTCAGCACAACCGGTCTTTTATTTGTGATATTCTATATAAATTCAAGTACTTAACCTTTTTACTGTTCGATGTTCTCCAAAGCACAAAAATAAACAAACGTGCGATCTGCTTGGATTATCAGAGCCTTTTCCTTGTTTTCCATTAGCTTAAACAATAAGTAGTGTTTTGGTCACCGTAGTGAGTTGAACTTCTAACAAGAACGAAGCTTTAAATACATTGTAGTGAACGCACATGAACGTGTTTACGACATAATCAATACGTCATTTGTCATTACGAAAACAGTGAAATAAACGCAAAGTTGCGACAGTCGAGGAACTTTTATTATACACTTTTAACCACAACTGTACCATAGTTGTAGAGGCACGTCGATTTTGAAGACACACTTAATATCGAATGTGAAAATACAAGACCCTATTCAGTTTTTATTGTTCTTATCACCATTATTGTTTTAGAATTTAAGAATGCTATGCAATAAA
>NW_013765448.1:0-957 GCF_000517525.1 Limulus polyphemus
ATGAAGAAAAACTTTAATATAAGTTTAACATAACAGCAAATGTACAACGTTTCGACAAGGTTTTGTCATCATCAGGTACTTAAATCTTACGTAACAATACTGGTTAAGACGTTTACATAGACACATATATTGTTGATTCTTGCTCTCGAGAATCTTCTACAACTTTGGAGAATAGGTGGGAGTTGCGCAATACATATCTAACACTACAAGCTATACATGTTTTTAATATAAACTCAATCTAAACAATGTTCATATTAAAATAAATACATAACCGTAAATTCGTTACACTATCCACTTGCGTGTGTGCAGGCGCGTGCGCATCTTTTTAATGAGGCAAGCTAGCGAAGAACCACATAGAAAAGAACTGGTTCCTTATATCACAAATATAAATCACAGACACACAGACAATATACAGGTTATACTTTTATGCTTAAATGATTTCAGAATACATAGAGACGGCTAGCGCTGATAGCTCTCGTGTAGCTTTGTGCGAAATTCAAAATAAACCCAACCAATTTCTATCAGGTTTTATGTTTGTTTGAAGTTAAGCACAAACCTACACAATGGGCTATCTGTGCTCTGCCCTCCACGGGTGTCTAAACCCGGTTTGTAGCACTGTAAATCCAAAGACATACCGCTGTGCTACCGAAGGGCTTCTATAAGGAATTGATTCATACCAAATTTCAACATAACAAGTTTCTCTTTGTTACTATATCAATAACACATGAAAAAATTATACTTTCTTTCTTCGCTTCTTTCGGGTTATTTGGTTTCTCTCACAAAATTTCGCGAAATTCAAAACCAAATCAAACCTAATAACCCGAGCGAAGAATACACACATTCAGTTTGTCATTTATAATATATCAACCTAATAATCCGAGTGAAACCGCGAAAGTATCCTTGTTTTAGTAACAAACTTATAAATGACCAGTTACTCAAATGTTTTCATTATCGGGT
>NW_013765449.1:0-846 GCF_000517525.1 Limulus polyphemus
TTTCTTTTCTCGTTCTTCTTGTTTCTTTTTTTCCTCCAACAACTGCTGTAACTTCTCTTCTTGTTTCTTTTCTTTTTCCTCCAACAACTGCTGTAATCTCTCTTCTTGTTTATTTTGTTGTTCGAGCTGCCACTGTTGCAGGTTTTTATGCAACTGCTGTTGTCTCTCTTCTTGTTTCTTTTCTTTTTCATCCAACAACTGCTGTAATCTCTCTACTTGTTTAATTTCTCGTTCTTCTTGTTCCTTTTCTTTTTCCTCTAACAACTGTTGTAATTTTTTTTCTCGTTCTTCTTGTTTCTTTTCTTTTTCCTCTAACAACTGTTGTAATTTTTCTTCTCGTTCTTCTTGTTTATTTCTTGTTTATTTTCTCGTTCTTCTTGTTTCTTTTGCTGTTCTTGTATTGCAGCCATCAAGTCTGCTATGCTGTAGTTTGATTTGCCGCTTCTCGTTTCCATTTTTTTTGTCCCACTCTCTGACACCAATTTGTTACGTCTCCGTTTGTTAATTGATTTTTCCGTATCTTCGTTCCGACGAAACTTTAACGACACAAGTCTTTACTTAATAAAACTGGTTTATTCTTTCCGAATATAACTTTACGATACACTTAATTTCAATATTCGCGCTAAAACAAACACTATAACGAACGAACGTTAACTTCAACAATACCCTGTGACTGCAGTTCAATTACTCACACACATTAATGTTCCGTCACGTTGTCACCCTCTTTTATATACCAGACTACCCTATATCTAGTAAATACTAGAGCATTCGCCAAGGTACAGGATAGTTCTAGAAAATAGGTGGCGCCACACCAGTCACGTGACCTCGATGACGCAACAATATTAT
>NW_013765450.1:0-870 GCF_000517525.1 Limulus polyphemus
CTATATGTAGTATGGATGTGACAGTAGGTGGACATAAGGTTTATTATAATGGACACAAACACAGCATAAGTTTTTAGTAAGACACAATATGGGTTGTTTTGTTGTAATGTGCCCATCGCAGAGATAGAACCCCAACATATTGCGTTATATGCCCTACAACTAAGTCTCCAGGTTGCATAAAGAAGTACGAGAATGTATTAAAAGCTGTATAGTAAAATGGGACTTTGGTGATATCACGAAACCGCTTGCATCTTAAGTTGTATTACATCCTTATTTTGAATATTATCTTATAGTCTGTCATCGTAGTTTTCAGAAATAGAGCCTTAAACCAATTTTTCTAATCGTTTTAACAGTTAATATGTAAAACGTTTTGAGACTCTGAGCGGGATATCTTTGTTCACGATGAAACCACAGACAAAACGGAAAGTAGATGACATGTCCTTTCGACCAACGTGCCCCTTGGTGGGTCAGTGATAAATCTGAAGGTTTGTAACGCTAAAAATCTGGTTTCGAGACCTACTACGGCCCGGCATGGCCAGGTGGATAAGGCACTCGACTCGCAATCTGAGGGTCGCGGGTTCGAATCCCTCTCACACCAAACATGCTCGCCCTTTCAGCCGTGGGGGCGTTATAATGTGACGGTCAATCCCACTATTCGTTGGTAAAAGAGTAGCCCAAAAGTTGGCGGTGGGTGGTGATGACTAGCTGCCCTCCCTCTAGTCTTTTATCGTAATTCAGTGTGTCTGAAGTAATTGTACGTGTTTATTTTATCCTAATTCAGTGTGTCTGAAGTAATTGCACGTGTTTATTTTATCCTAATTCAGTGTGTCTGAAGTAATTGTACGTGTTTATTTTATCCTAATTCAGTTT
>NW_013765451.1:0-1654 GCF_000517525.1 Limulus polyphemus
CTGTTTGTTAATTGATTTTTCCGTAACTTCGTTCCAACGAAACTTTAACGACACAAGTCTTTACTTAATAAAACTGGTTTATTCTTTCCGAATATAACTCTGCGATACACTTAATCTCAATACTCGCGCTAAAACAACACTGCGTCATCGATATCATGTGATTCTCACGCTGTCTACTTTCTAGAATTATCCTGTACTTTGGCGAATGTTCTAGTTCTTGCTGGATATAGGGTAGGCTGGTATATAAAAGAGGGGAAGGTAATGTGTGGAGAGACAGTGTGTAATTGATCTGCAGTCAGAAGTATTATTGACGTTCGTTGATATAGCGTTTGTTTTGGCGCGATTGTCGAAGTCGAGTGTATCGGTAAAGTTATATTCGGAAAGAGTATTATTGATTATTCTTAAACAATTTGAATTATTCTGTAAAGTGCCCCATCCTCCAGCTTTGCTTATCCCAATCTTTAAAGTCTGATTTTTTCAACTTTTTTATCTTCCCTAAGTAGTGGTTTATGAGTAGCTACACATTTCTTGCTGATGTGTATCATTAAATACTATTCTGGAAGTACCAGTTGTACCTGTACTTAATGCTAGGTCATTGGCAAGCTTTCTACTGACTGATCAGGTATCATATAGAAAATATACTGTTGCGTCATCGAGTCACATGACTACTGTGACGCAACGTTTCTAGAACTATCATGTACTTTGGCGAATGCTCTAGTGTTTGCTAGGTGGGGTAGGTGGATATATATAAGAGGGGAAAACGTGACGCGGGAGATTTATTGTAATGTGTGAGTAGACAGTGAGTAATTGAACTGCAGTCACAGGGTATTGTTGAAGTTAACGTTCAATACTCGCGCTAAAACAACACTGTAACGAACTAAAACTGGTTTATTCTTTCCGAATATAACTCTGCGATACACTTAATCTCGACACAAGTCTTTACTTAAGTTAAAGTTTCGTTGGAACAAAGTTACGGAAAGTTAATTAACAAACGGAGACGTAACAATATGTTATTCATGTAAAATAATTATCACGTACAATGTAAAAAACGTTCTATAATTATTTTACATGTAAAATAATTATAATATTCCAAGTAAAAACTCTAATGATCTTGAATGCATTGATTAAATAAGATTAAAACATTAACTAATACTACTGAGCTTTTAAAAACTTAACTAAACTAAATGACAGAGTATTTAATTGACAGAAAGCAAAACTTTGTTAAGGATAACGACTTTAAGGAATGATTTGGTTTTGTACGATGTGAAAGTTTACATTAATTTAGCATTTAAACAAAAGTATTTTAGGATTTTTCATTGTTGTTTCGTCATAATTAGTATAAGCCGTTAGTCAAGTAATTATTGTAGTTTCGCATTCTTGACAGTGGTCCCTAATTAATATTTATAACGGGTCACTTTCGACGATGACCATAAAGCCAAGGATCGGGTCTAACTTGTTGGGAAACACACCATTCCCCAAATACAGTCTTTAGAGTTATACCAACTAACAGCGCACTATCTCATCTTAGTGAGGGTCATGAATCAGGTTTTTGAGGGCGTGATTTGGCCCGCTGCTCTAGGATTTTGAAGTAATATCAAACCATAAGAGTAATATTTAAATTTTTGAAAATATATTTGTATAAGGAATGATATAT
>NW_013765452.1:0-844 GCF_000517525.1 Limulus polyphemus
AACAGGAGAAAGACCAGGATTTGAAGCCAATGATTGATTTCCTAAAAGCAAATGTTTTGCGCCCTGCTTGGGAGAAGGTGTCTAGTCTAAGCCCCGTTACAAAGCACTATTGGGCACAATGGGACCAGTTGAAGCTTGAAAATGGTATTCTTGTCCGGAGATGGGAAACTACAGATGGGAAAGTGACGATTTGGCAATCAGTTATACCGAGGAAGTTACGGGAAGTTGTGCTGCGTCAATCCCATGATAGCTTAAGAGGAGGACATCTTGGAATTAGGAAGACATTGAATCATATACGACAAAGATTTTATTGGATAGGTATGAGGCGAGATGTGGAAGAATGGTGCCGAACATGCAGTATATGTAGTGCTAAAAGGGGACCCAAGCATACGGGACACTCACCTTATGAAGAGTTGCCTGAGAATGTGTCAGAGTTTGTGAAAGTGTTATCGGAAAGGATGGATGATATCCACCATCAAGTGCCTTCAAACTGGAAAACGTCTGCTGATTCGATGAAGTTAACTTATGATAAGAGATCTACTGAAGTCAGCTTTGTACCAGGAGACAAGGTATGGTTGTATAATCCCAGGAAGTCCAAAGGGAAGTCTCCTAAGTTGTCTTCTCCATGGGAAGGCCCATACAACATAGTGGATCATATCTCAGACGTGACTTTCCGGATAAAATGTGGTCGGCGAGGTAAGCCAAAAGTGGTGCATGCCAACAGGCTTTGGCGTTATCACCTGTCCAGGACATTTCAGTTGGGACGAAGTGGAAAACAGAACAAATGACGCTGTTGAAGATGTGTCACCTGAAAAAGCCACTCTCTTAGAAGAATCTCGTCTCG
>NW_013765453.1:0-2673 GCF_000517525.1 Limulus polyphemus
ATTCTGTTCACTAAGGGACCTTAAAACAACAGGTATATATTGAAGTGTTCGTCATCCTGTTCATTAAGGGACCTTAAAACAACAGGTATGTACTGAAGTGTTCGTCATTCTATTTACTAAGGGACTTTAAAACAACAGGTATTTATGGAAGTGTTCGACATTCTTTTCACTAAGGGACCTTAAAACAACAGGTATATATTGAAGTGTTCATCATCCTGTTCACTAAGGGACCTTAAAACAACAGGTATGTACTGAAGTGTTCGTCATTCTATTTACTAAGGGACTTTAAAACAACAGGTATTTATGGAAGTGTTCGACATTCTGTTCACTAAGGGACCTTAAAACAACAGGTATATATTGAAGTGTTCGTCATCCTGTTCATTAAGGGATTTTTTTATGCATTTTTTCTTATTCTTACAAGAAGTATTTTTAGATTTTTTTTGTCATTCATCTCATTGGATGGATGAACGTTTTGAGGAGGAATTGGAAAGATATAGAAATCGGTACTTTCAGCTCCAGATGTTAACATTCAATTTATATTTTAATGGAATATCTTCAATCTTGTTGCACTTTTCAATAAGACGTATCATGCTGAGAGACTTGTTGCTATTAACAAGAACTAGTGAAGTCTGGAAAATGTTGTTTTTTTTTTGTTATTGAAAACAACCTGTATTACGATTTGTTTCCCTGGTAAAATATACTTGTCTGTATTATCAGTTTAAGTGTTCAATAAATCTATACAAATTGTAGTGGATGATTAAATACAGTTCGGAAACTACTGATGATACAGGTAATATAAGTGAACCTTGATAGAAAACTATTGATAATACAGATAGGTTTAATTTAACACGAACATACTTATGATACAGGTAATATAAGTGAACCTTGATAGAAAACTATTGATAATACAGATAGGTTTAATATAACACGAACATGCTGATGATACAGGTATTAGAAGTTATTTATCGCATCTTGAGAAACATAGTTGATTTTTGTTTGATTGTCGTTAATCACCAAACTGCATGATGGTCGATTTGTGCTCTGTATACCTCGAGTACTGAAACCCGATTTTTAGCGTTCTGAGCCTTCGTCAAATTTACCGCCAAGTCACCGAGAAGTAGATTAACTTGAAGATAATAAAATGTGTAGACGGCTGATAATAAACATTTTATTATAGAACATAAATACAAGTAGATTAACTTGAAGATAATAAAATGTGTAGACGGCTGATAATAAACATTTTATTATAGAACATAAATACAAGCTGACTGTAGTTATTCTACCGATCAAATATATTTCCACATATGGTGATAACCTAATAGGTCGATATCTAATAATAGTTTTATTCTACCCATATCAGTCGTCTCCACAAGGTATTAGAAGCGTGATTTAACAGGAAATACAAATAACGCGTGTACTTTAGATATGGCCAGGCGGTTAAGGCACTCGACTCGCAATCTGAGGGTCGCGGGTTCGAATCCCTGTCACACCAAACATGCTCGCCCTTTCAGCCGTGGGGGCGTTATATTATGACGGTCAATCCCACTATTCGTTGGTAAAAAGAGTAGCCCAAGAGTTGGCGGTGGGTGGTGATGACTAGCTGCCGTCCCTCTAGTCTTACACTGCTAAATTAGGGACGGCTAGCGCAGATAGCCCTCGTGTAGCTTTGCGCGAAATTCAAAAACAAACAAACAAACTTTAGATATAGTTTAATAGGACAATACTGATGTAGAAGTGTAATTTAACAGATCTACCATTAATATACCTGCGCACCGCTCTGGGGATCTAACACCCCCTCGTCATTCACAAAGGCACCGATCAAGCTTCTCCATTATCTCAAATTACTTCTATGGATACTCCTAGTGGGTCTATACCTGAAAACAAACCCCTTTGTGCGTCTGTCACTGTTTGGTATCGATGGCTTGTGAGGGGTGCTTTTAACACGGTTTCAAACATGGCGCCGCCAAAACCCGAGGTGGAGTTCGCTGTTAGACAAAAAATTAACAAATACACAACGTGAATCAATATAAGATAAAAATAAAAAAGATTGCATACCCCAGCCTCGCCTCTCCTTTTCGAGATTTCATGCGCATATATTGGATAGCGTCATATTACGCATTCGAAAACTCGGAAGATCCTTCTCAAATCCAGAATGATCAACAATCCGGATCATTTTTTGTAGTGTGATGAGGAGTCTCAACCTTCATGTGGTACATATCCGATCTCACCTTACAAAGTTATTGATCCAAAACCGCGAAAATGCCCTATCTCCCTATTATACACAAAAAATGCTTCAAAGTGATCTAGAATCGGGATCCAGATTTGGATCTGGACCAAACGTGCGCAGGACTCTCACATACTGGCTTCTCATCTTATATAAAAGTTTCGTGTTTGTCGGTCTATTAGTTTTCGAGATGCGTGCGCGGAAACACGGACAGATAAACAGACACACACGGACCCGATTGAAATATCCTGCCCTCCCCCCTTCCCTCTGGAGGCGAGGAGAATAAAGCTTATAACAAGCTTCGTTTCTTGTTGGAACTGTGATTATCCTGTATAATCAGGGTTAACAAAAATGTCTTCCTCCAATTTCTAAGGAAAGTGGGTTATACACGTTTCTTGTTGGAACTGTGATTATCCTGTATAGTCAGGGTTAACAAAAATATATTCCTC
>NW_013765454.1:0-1100 GCF_000517525.1 Limulus polyphemus
GTTAACTATAGTTACACCCCATACTCATTTTAGCCTTACTTGGTACAACTACTACATAAAAAAACTTGGTGTAACTATAGTTACAGAATTTATATCCAACATACTCACTTTAGCCTTACTTGGTACAACTACTCCATGAACACCTATGGTTATAAATTCGGAGCCTTACTGGGTACAACTACTCCATGAACACCTAGGTGTAACTCTAGTTATCGAATTTATATCCACCATTCTTATCTTTAGTTTTACTTGGTACAACTACTCCATGAAACCTAGGTGTAACTCTAGTTACAGAATTTATAACCACCATACACATCTTTAGCCTTACTTGGTACAACTACTCCATGAACACTCAGGTGTAACTCTAGTTACAGAATTTATAACCACCATACTCATCTTTAGCCTTACTTGGTACAACTACTCCATGAAAACTTAGGTGTAACTCTAGTTTCCGAATTTATAACCACCATACTCATCTTTAGCCTTACTTGGTACAACTACCCCATGAACAACTAGGTGTAAGTTTAGTTACCGAATGTGTAACCCCACACTCATCTTTAGCGTTATTTGGTACAACAACTCCACGAACACCTAGGTGTAACTGTAGTTACCGAATTTGTTACCACCATACTCATCTTTAGCGTTATTTGGTACAATTACTCCATAAACACCTAGGTGTAACTCTAGTTACAGAATTTATAACCACCACACTCATTTTAGCCTTACTTGGTACAACTACTCCATAAATACCTAGGTGTAACTATAGTTACCGAATTTATATCCAACATACTCACTTTAGCTTTAATTGGTACAACTACTCCATGAACACCTAGGTGTAACTATAGTTACCAAATTTATAACCACTATACTCATCTTCAGCCTTACTTTGTACAAATACTCCATAAACACCTAGGTTTAACTATAGTTACCGAATTTATAACCACCATACTCATTTTTAGCCTTACTTGGTACAACTACTCCATAACACCTAGGTGTAACTATAGTTGAAAAATGAGTATGGTGGTTATAAATTCGGTGACTATAGTTACACCTAGGTGTATATGGAGTGCTTGTACCAAGTAAGGCTGGAAAATGAGTAT
>NW_013765455.1:0-845 GCF_000517525.1 Limulus polyphemus
CATTATGTGTTTTTAAGATAATTTAGGTGATAGTTGTGTCCATATCATGGTCGTTATGTATTTGAAAAATAATCTAGATGATAGTTGTCCATATGAGTGTGATTATGTGTTTTAATAATAATATAGGTGATAGGTGTCCAAATCAGGGTCATTATGTGTTTTAAACGTAATTTATGTAATACTTGTGTACATATCAGGGTCATTATGTGTTTTAAACATAAACTACGTGATAATTGTCCATATCAGGGTCAATATCTATTTTAAATATAATTTCGGTGATAGTTGTCCATATGAGGGTAATTATGTGTTTTAAACATAATTTAGGTGATAGTTGTGTCCATATCAGGGTCATTATGTGTTTTAAACATAATCTATGTGATAATTGCATATCAGGGTTATTGTGTATTTTAAACAAAATTTAGGTGATAGTTTTGTCCATATCAGGGTCATCATGTGTTTTAAACATAATCTAGGTGATAGTTGTATCCATATGAGAGTCATTATGTGTTATAAACATAGTCTAGGTGATAGTTGGGTCCATATCATACTTATTGTGTGTTATAAACATAATTTAGGTGATAATTATGCATATCAGGCTTACTGTTTGTTTTAAACATAATTTAGGTGACAATTGTGTCCATATGAGAGTCATTATGTGTTTCAAACATAGTCTAGATGATAGTTGTCCATATTAGGGTCATTATGTGTTTTAAACATAATCTAGGTGTTAGTTGTGTCCATATGAAGGTCATTATGTGTTTTAAACATAATTTAGGTGATAGTTATGTCCATATCAGGGTCGTTATGTGTTTGGAAAATAATCTAGATGATAGTTGTCCATATGA
>NW_013765456.1:0-845 GCF_000517525.1 Limulus polyphemus
CTTACTGAGTTAACAGAGAAGACGTGTATTTGTTGATATAGTGATATTTACAATAATACTTACTGAGTTAACAGAGAAGACGTGTATTTGTTGATATAGTGATATTTACAATAATACTTACTGAGTTAACAGAGAAGACGTGTACGTACTTGCTAAGACAGGATTCTGTGTAACAGTATTTGATTTGTTCGCAGGAAACACTGTAACCCCCACGTCTCATGGTGTTCACTGGTGGAAATCCCTTACTCCCAATTATTACTACCCGAAACAGGAGAGATCACCCACAACAGGAACCAACAGCTTAATACTCCTTACTTGTCTAGCAGGTCTCGGAATGTTTGTGTTGACAATAGCCATGATTATAATGAAGATACATAAACAACGTAACCATCAAACGATCGAGAGAGCTTCTTTGAACACCATCAGCGAAGAAATAGGTGAGAAGAGGTATACAGTATACATCGCTATTCTTTGATTTAAATACAAGACGTGTTGTTTGTCGTGTAGGCATGAACAATGCGAGGATCGTATCTTGTTTTGTGTAACGATTATCTTAGTCATACAATACAGCTATTAAAACCAGGCGAATTGGAATAATCCTGAACGAAAGACTTAGGGAGATTAAAGAAAGATTTAAAATGCTAGTTTTATACAGTTCTAGTTTTATACAGTTCTAGTTTTATACTGTTCTAGTTTTATACAGATCTAGTTTTATACAGTTCTTGTTTTATACAGATCTAGTTTTATACAGTTCTAGTTTTATACAGTTCTAGTTTTATACTGTTCTAGTTTTATACAGATCTAGTTTTATACAGTTCTTGTTTTATACAGATCTAGTTTTATAC
>NW_013765457.1:0-1177 GCF_000517525.1 Limulus polyphemus
CTCAAATCATCTGTAGAAATATGATAGTACAGTGTAACATCAACCAATGTTACTTTCAGCCAATACCTTTCTGGATTAACTGTTAGTGGTTGCTTGTCATGAAATCTAATGATTTGTCTACTTTAACAAGTTAATTAACATCAATACTTTATAGTTACTGTTCAAGAGTTCTACACGTGGTAAATAAATATCTCAAAATGCCAAGATTTAGACTAAACCAAAATGTTTATCTATATATTATACATCAAGTTTATGTTTCATTCCTGTGATTAGAAGTTATTTGATTACTGACTTCAATATGTTAAATTAAGAGATTGGAGATTTGGGATTATTCAATTCTTAATATTCTATAAGCTGGTAATGTTCAGGATAATTACATCTGTGGTAATAAATGACAGCAGTACATTCTCTGAACATGAAGAACCATAAAATATAACAAACACTGGTCAGTTAGAAAGTTTTTAATGTTTCATTTTATATAAACAAATACTGTTCTCCCAATTCATATTGAGACAAACTTAATCTTAAAAATTTTTTAAATGTTTTGTTGTTATTTTATCACATTAAAACTTTCACACAATATCTTTTCAATCTTTTCTAGTATGAGAGCTGCAACATCTGTTCACTAGGTCTTCTCTAATTTATTTATCACTCCTCTGAGTGGTACATAATTTAACATAAGTTAATCATTATAATACAGGTATTATTAAGGTAAAGTCTAATGTAAAAAACCTTCAATGTTATTTGTTTACAGAATCATAATCTAAAAAATCAGACCCACTTGCCACATCTTATCTTTCACATATTGTAAATTCGTCTCTATGTATTATATTACATTGTTTATAGCCAATAGAAAGCTAATGTTTTAATATATCAAATGATGTATTATATTACATTGTTTATAACCAACAGAAAGCTAATGTTTCAATCTATCAAATGATGTATTATATTACATTGTTTATAACCAATAGAAAGCTAATGTCTTGATCTATCAAATGATGTATTATATTACATTGTTTATAACCAACAGAAAGCTAATGTCTTAATCTATCAAATGATGTATTATATAACATTGTTTATAACCAATAGAAAGCTCACGTTTTAAACTATCAAATGATGTATTATATTGCATTGTTTATAACCAATAGAAAGCTAATGTTTTAATATATCAAATGAT
>NW_013765458.1:0-1442 GCF_000517525.1 Limulus polyphemus
TCTCCATCTCGTTGTATTCTGTTTCACATGGGATTCATCTGCTCCATCGGGAATTGTCCTATTATCGGTAACAGTCACATCAGTGGTAGTAACTTCATCAAGGGCTTCACTGTTTCCCTTCTCAAAACCGGGGAGAGTTTCTTCTTCAACAGTGGCTTTTTCAGGTGACACGTCTTCAGTGGCGTCATTTGTTCCATTGTTGGCTTCATTCCAACTGAAATATCCTGGACCATGATAACACCAAAGCCTGTTGGCATGCACCATCTTTGGCTTACCTCGCCGACCACATTTGATCTGGAAAGTCACGTCTGAGAGACGATCCACTATGTCATATGGGCCTTCCCATGGAGATGAAAACTTAGGAGACTTCCCCTTGGTCTTCCTGTGATTATACAACCACACCTTGTCTCCTGGTACAAAGCTGACTTCAGTAGATCTCTTATCATAACATAACTTCATCGAATCAGCAGACGTTTTCAAGTTTGAATGCACTTGATGGTGAATATTATCCATCCTTTCTGATAACACCTTCACGAAGTCTAACACATTTTCAGGCAACTCTTCATACAGTGGGCGTCCTGTTAACAGATCCACTGGCAACCGAAGTTCCCGACCAAACATCAACTTTGCTGGAGTGTATCCAGTGGTTTCATGCTCTGCTGTTCTATAGGCCATCAACAGTGGAGGGAGTAAGACATCCCAGTCATCTTGGCGGCTATTACAAAACTTTGCCAATTCCTGTCCAAGTGTCCAGTTGTACTTTTCTACCATCCCATCGGACTGTGAGTGGAGTGGCGTTGTCCTGGTCTTTCGTATGCCAAACGACTTGCACCATTCATGGAACACAAGCTGATTCAAAGTTACGGCCTTGATCTCAAAGTTTCTTAACTCTGAGATGTCCTCCTGTTAAACTATCATGAGATTGATGCAGCACAACTTCCCATAACTTTCTCGGTATAACCGTTTGCCAGGTTGCACCATTCATGGAACACAGCTGATTCAAAGTTACGGCCTTGATCTCAAAGTTTCTTAACTCTGAGATGTCCTCCTGTTAAACTATCATGAGATTGATGCAGCACAACTTCCCATAACTTTCTCGGTATAACCGTTTGCCAGGTCGTCATTTTCCCATCTATGGACAAGACTACCGTCTTCAAGCTGCAACTGGTCCCATTGTGCCCAATAGTTCTTTGTCACAGGGCTTAAGCTAGACACCTTCTCCCAAGCAGGGCGCAAAACACTTGCTTGTAGAAAATCAATTATTGGCTTCAAATCTTGGTTTTTCACTTGCTCTGATTTAATATATATACCTGGTTTCGTTTCACCGTCATCAACTCCTTCAGTCACTTTGACTTCAGCTTGATGGCACCTGGTTAGTTCAACGTCTTTTTTGCAGCAATGTCTGCAGTCATTTTTGCAGGGTCTTCGGGTCAGTCCATCGG
>NW_013765459.1:0-846 GCF_000517525.1 Limulus polyphemus
CAGCTTGATGGCACTTGGTTAGTTCAACCTCTCTTTTGCAGCAATGTTCTCAGTTATTTTTGCAGGGTCTTTGGCATTCCCATGAGATTTTCCTTCTCTGTATTCAATATCATAATTATACTGGTATATCTTTCCAATCCAATGTGCCAGTTGTCCCTCTGGGTTCTTTAATGATCTTAACCAGCGTAATGCAGCATGGTCTGTCCTGAGAGTAAACCTAGCCCCATAGAGGGAACTAACACGATGGGAGCTGACCAGGGACTATCAGACTTCTCGACTATCCCTTCCTTAATTAGGCCATCCATGACCTTCTCCATCTCCAGTCACTTTGCCAGAGCTATTCTCCTTGGAGGTATCTTTATTGGATGGTGATTGCCTATGTTTATTCTGTGCTCTACAAAGTCTGTGCAGCCGAGGTCATGATCTCCTTTCGAAAAGATGTCTGCATAATTCGCCAAAGTTCCCTAACCTGAAGAGCCTGTGATGATAACAAATGGACCATGCTCTTCTTATAGAGGTCAGTTAAATGTTCTGGGAGTGTATGTCCTTTCTTTATTGTTCTATTTCTTGCCTTAACACTGACTGGCTCTACCTCCTGGCACACACCCAACAATGCCCCTTCCTTAAGTGTCTGCTCATATTTAGAGAAATTAGCCATTATTACGGGTACTACCTACCACAAGTGACCTTCCAATCTTGACATCCGCTGGTCTGGATGGGTCTTCCACTGCTTCCAAAAGCATCGGGCTTCCTTGGGGATGTTCTTTTATTCTACCCCAAATTATCTTCTCTGACATAGGGGGTATTGTAGTTGATTTAAGTGTTGTGACATGCAAATCAACAGAT
>NW_013765460.1:0-845 GCF_000517525.1 Limulus polyphemus
ACATCTGGATTTAATATATATGTATTTAATAAGAATACGTCATGACCTTTTAGATGCTGAGATTTTGTTTGAATAATCTTCTTTTTGAAGCTCATCTTTGTTTACAACATAACAGTAAACAAAAAAACAGTAAAATCGAAGATAACCGAAATTTTGATAACAGATTATGAAATAACTATTGGGAGTTTTGATGAAAGGATATCCATTTTGAAAGTCTTACATCAGTGGCATCATTGTATTGAAATTAAAGGAAAACTATTTTTTTCAAAATTTGAGAAAAAACATGGGCTATAGCCTTGGCTTTTCGGAGAAAATATGAATTTTTTTGGATAATAGAAAAACGTGCTTTTACGACGAAAAAGTAACAGAAATATATCGGATGGTGCTTATATCGTCGGAAAACTCATAAATTGAGACATTATAGCATTAACGAAAACAATTATGTCCTGAAAAAAGATAAAAAAAAGTGAAATTTCGCTAACCCATGGTAAAAACAATCGAAAAGGTGGAGTGTATTTAATAAGAAGACGTCATGGCCTTTTAGATGCTGAGAATTTGTTTGAATAATCTTCTTTTTAAAGCTGATCTTTGTTTACAACATAACAGGAAACAAAAAACAGTAAAATCGAAGATAACCGAAATTTTGATAACAGATTATGAAATAACTATTGGTAATTTTGATGAAAGGATATCCACTTTGAAAGTCTTTCATCAATGGCATCATTGTATTGAAATAAAGGAAAAATAATTTTTTCAAAATTTAAGAAAAAACGTGGGCTATAGCCTTGGCTTTTCGGAGAAAATATCAATTTTTTTGGAAAATAGAAAAACGTACTTTTATGACG
>NW_013765461.1:0-842 GCF_000517525.1 Limulus polyphemus
GAGAATAAACTAAATTTAATTAAGCAAGGACTTGTATCGCTGAAGTTCCTCGGAAAGAATTTATACCAGAAATTAACAAACGAACAGAGACATAACATATCAATTATGGATAATTATTGAATGGATTATTCTTTTGCAATATTTCACTGCCATTAGGAGCTGACACGAAAGAGTATAGAAAATTATATAGGAGAGTACGCTAGCACTCTCTATGTAGGGATGGCACTAACAAAATATTAAAGTCATCTGGATTTTCTTCCCTGCAGGTCACCAGAAACTAGATATGAAGAGCTACCTGACATAACCGCTCGCCCGGCATGGCCAGGTGGATAAGGCGCTCGACTCGCAATCTGAGGGTCGCGGGTTCGAATCCCCGCCACACCAAACATGGGGCGTGGGGGCGTTATAATGTGACGGTCAATCCCACTATTCGTTGGTAAAAGAGTAGCCCAAGAGTTGGCGGTGGGTGGTGATAACTAGCTGCCTTCCCTCTAGTCTTACACTGCTAAATGAGGGACGGCTAGCGCAGATAGCCCTTGTGTAGCTTTGCGCGAAATTCAAAAACAAACAAACATAACCGCTCTATCTCCGGTGTATAAGCTGCTTTTCAACTATCCAGGACATCCCTTAGTCGAAAACTGGCGAATAGCCAAAACCGAGATTTCTTATTTTCGTTCATCATCATTTTTCTCCAACAAGACTGGCCCCTACCTATTTTATTATTATTATATGTAAATATTCATAAAGCTTTAGAATATACTCTATAACCTAGTAGCCCACATACGCTATTTTATGAAAAAAAAGTAAACAAACTAGTTGTTACGTCTCCGTTTGTTAATTGA
>NW_013765462.1:0-1011 GCF_000517525.1 Limulus polyphemus
GAATATACTCAGCGATTCAGCTCTTCCAAACTCTGAGGCTATTGTTACTCAGTCCAAAGATCACATTGATGGTTGCAGAATATACTCCTGAGTAACAATAGCCTCAAAGTTTGGAAGAGTTGAATCACTCCCAAATATCACATTGATGGTTACAGAATATACTCAGCGATTCAGCTCTTCCAAACTCTGAGGCTATTGTTACTTAGTCCAAAGATCACATTGATGGTTGCAGAATATACTCAGTGATTCAACTCTTCCAAACTCTGAGGCTATTGTTACCAAACCCAAGAATCTCAGAGCAGGTTCCAGAATATAGTTTATCGAATTTGAGATGAGTATCGTGTTTGCCCCTGACTTAATCTGGGCTGACTAAAATAGAATATTTGGTGAGATGAACAGTATAATGACACCGAGGCAAGCACGGCTGGTTATCCGTTTATTAAGTGCCTTGAGAGATAATCCGATCTCACACAGAGGATTACACGAGTTCTGATGACTCGATGGCTTCACCTAACACGCCCTTCTCGTGCACTATCTCACGTGACCGAGGCAAACAAGACGGGAACCGCCCAGTGGCTTACCGTACTTAATTGCTAATAAACAACATTCATAGAACAGCCAAACCCTACGGTTGACAAGAAAGAACCAAAGGTTTTAGTACAAAGATGAAACGATAGGTTGTTCGAGTTAAGTAGATTGTCGACACCTCATAGCAAGTTCTTACTGTTCCGGCTCTGATGAAAAATCAACCAAACTTGTCAACGTTCGGTAATAAAGCTTAATAACAATCTTTCCTAACACCAGGGGTTATGTCACTGAACCTAAGACTGTTACCAAGTGCTCTAACACTACATAAATATTATAGGTGTTCTAATACCGTATATGAGCCAGCTACTGTTATTACCAGGTATTGTAACACTGTACATGAGTTAGCTACTGTTATTACCAGGTATTGTAACACTGTACATGAGCTAACTACTGTTATTACCAGGTATTGTAACACTGTACATG
>NW_013765463.1:0-842 GCF_000517525.1 Limulus polyphemus
CCAATCCTAATATACATTTTGTCTTCAATGTCAGCCAAGTATACTTTCTGTCTGTCCTTTATGCCCATGAGCTCAATAGTTACCCACACTGGTCCCCACAATTTTGTAGAATGTCCTATCACACCATAAAGCTTCTGTATGGCTTCTGGTATTCCTTCGTGATCTAACACCTTGATGCTCACAAGGGTTTGCTGAGATGCAGAGTCTATGACAAAGTTGCACCTTTGGCATCCAGCTTTCCTGTCACATAGACATTGTGTGTGCTTGGCATTTTACACCTAGCTGTTGGGACTTTCATGATGGGGGTTGGTGGGCGTCACTCAACACCAACCACTACTGGTCTCCTTGAGGCCGAATTATTGGTAATATTCCTCCTACACTGGCTCCTCAAATGTCTGTGCTTTCCACAGTTCCAACAACCTTTCTGGATACCAGCCTTTCCTGCTGTATCGTCTCTCCTGTGCTGAAGTTTCCAGCATTGAGCTCTCTTGTGCCCAGGTTTGTTACAGTGGCAGCAAAGTCCCTCCAACCTCTCTGAAAGCTGACCTTTTCTGGCCTTGAATCCAGATGACTGTACCAACCTCGGTACCTCTGTGCTGGACTTAACGTAGGATTCAAATTCGAGAGCTCTGGCCATTGCATCCTGCAGGTAGAGGGGTGTGCTTGCTTCACTTGTATCTTAAGTTGTGGACTGTCCACGGCATCTACGAACTGATCCCTCAGCAACAACTTGAGGAGATCGGGTGGTGCAGTTGGGTAGGCCTTGTGTGCCATGCTTTCCAAGTCTTGTGCCAGCTCTTGCAGGCTCTCCCCTTTAGCACGGACTCTCGTCCTGAACCTGG
>NW_013765464.1:0-845 GCF_000517525.1 Limulus polyphemus
CAAAGGACAACCACTGGAAATACTTGGACAGTTGTCAGCAGACGACAGACACAACTACAGAGCACTGGTGGCGGCTCTAGACCTCAGGTACGGAACCCAAAATCAGTCTGAAGTTTACAGGGCTAGGTTTAGGACGAGAGTCCATTCTAAAGGGGAGAGCCTGCAAGAGCTGGCACAGGACTTGGAAAGCATGGGACACAAGGCCTACCCAACTGCACCACCCGATCTCCTCAAGTTGTTGCTGAGGGATCAATTTGTAAATACCTTGGACAGTCTACAACTGAAGATACAAGTAAAGCAAGCACACCCCTCTACTATGCAGGATGCAATGGCCAGAGCTCTTGAATTTGAATCCTACATTAAGTCCAGCACAGATGTACCAAGGTAGGTACAGTCATCTGGATTCAAGGCCAGAAAAGGTCAGCTTTCAGAGAGGTTTGAAGGATTTTGCTGGCACTGTAACAAACCTGGGCACAAGAAAGTTCAATGCTGGAAACTTCCACACAGGGAAGATGCCATGACAGGAAAGGCTGCTACCCAGAAAGGTTGTTGGAACTGTGGAGAGCAAGGACATATGAGGAGCCAGTGTAAGAAGAATACCACCAATAAGTCAGCTTCGGGAACCAGTAGTGGTTGGTGCCGAGGGACGCCCACCAACCCCCATTGTGAAAGTCCCAACAGCTAACTGTAAAATGGCAACACACATAGTGTCTACGTGACAGGAAAGCTAGATGGCCGAAGGTGCAACTTTGTCATAGATTCTGCATCTCAGCAAACCCTTGTGAGTATCTTGGTGCTGGATCACAAAGGCATACCAGAAACGGTACAGAAGCTCTGTGGTGTGA
>NW_013765465.1:0-1888 GCF_000517525.1 Limulus polyphemus
GCTAAATTAGGGTTGGCTAGTGGTGATAACCCTTGCTTAGCTTTTCACAAAATTAAAACAACATAATTTTCTTTAAGTTAAGTTTAAAGTTAAAGCCAGTGTTTTTTTGTAACTCAAGAAGCATGCATACGCTGATACAGTCAGCTACATTTATGTTAAAGTATTTTAAAAACAAATCTGAATTTTAAATTAATAAGTATCATATAATACTTCTGTTTTATACGTTAGCTCTAACAGTAACAGTCTACCGTTATCATTATTTCAGTATTTGGCTTCCTAAGCTACAGGTCACAACCCGAATGTGAGAAACGCGCAAATAGGCCGAACGAGTTAGGCCTAAGCCTACTTTAGGCCTAACATCATAAGCTGAAGGTTTAAGCAACGCATTCTACTCGAAGAACACAAAATACTGAAACTCATACTTCTATAGTATTAGAATCAGACATCCATTCAGGTCATTCAACATTGTTTTATTAGTAGCAACACTTTTGTTCTGAAAATATGAAACGTTTTAAGTTCATAACTTTCAGACATATTCAGCACCTCTATACCTACAAGTGTACAAGACTAAGTTAAATTAGGCCTACAAAACTTACGTTACAGACACAGGTGAATTACACTTATCCTGTTATAGAGAAACCGAGGAAGTAACTGCATATAGCTATTATACTCATTCTATTTCTATTCTTCTATATATTCTGTGCTAGTTAACCTCGAAGATGTGTATGAATGAAGCTTCTAGTTAAACATTAAATGATTAAGTTAAACTTCAGGTGACCATGACATCTTAGGCCTATACCAGCCTTCTAAGGTCTAGTTACGCTTAGTTCTTGTTCTTACTTCTAGTAAAGATCTAAGGGAGCATAATTTAAGTTACCGTCACAAAGCTATAAAAATTAACATACACATTATTAAATATCAACAAATTGGTATACAGCACGTTGCATTGTTAAAGTGTTTAATAAGATATAGCTTTCAATTCTCTTCAGCGATCACCTTCAAAAGATCATGATAATAATATGGTTACCTATTTTTGGCTTCGTTACCTCCTTTTAATTTAGTAGTGTTACACGTATATACGATTTGTTTCCTTACCCCCTGTTCAACATAGTGATGCGTACTTGTTTGTTGTTGTTTTTTTACTCTAGATATATGGATTAGAAATTGCAGTGTGTAGGTGTTGTTGTAAGAAGATCGAGTAAAAGAAGATATTTGTTAATTTTTGTAAGTATCACGAAAAAATAAGTTGGTTGTTTTTTATTTTTTATAGTACAGTTGGTATGTTGGTGGATCTTAAGGGTGTATCCTTATTGCATGTTTCACTTAACAGTATTCAGTGTGTGTAATTAGTTAATTTCGATGTTTTTTGTTTTCTTGTCTTTATTGTTCTTGCTATTAAATTTCTGATGTAATAATGTATTGTTACAACAGCGAAGGTCAAGTGACGCTTGTATCACGCCACTTCCTTCTCGAACCTTCATGAAATGTCGGGAGACTACTAGATTGGGTTGGTCTTGTATAAATAATACCGGCCAAGAAACAACGTAGGGTGATGAATAATTGAACTGCTGACAGAGAGAGAATTTTGTTGGGCACTTGAGACATTCGTTGTGAATTATAGCGTTTGTTATAGCGTGACTGTTGAAATTAAGTGTATCGCAAAGTTGTATTCAGAAAGAATAAACCAGTTTTATTTAAGAAAGGACTTATATCGGTAAGAATTTTTACGGAAAATTAACTAACGAACGGAGACGTAACAAATTGGTGTCAGAAGTGGGACAAAAGAAAATGGAAACGAGAGGTGGCAAATCAAACTACAGCTTAGCAGATTTGAAGGCAGCAATACAAGAACAGCAAAAGAAACAAGAAGAACGAGAAAAGAAACAAG
>NW_013765466.1:0-844 GCF_000517525.1 Limulus polyphemus
GTGGCTACTTGTGTAAAGGTTTTGTGTGGGTTTGTGTATTCATCCCTACCTTGTTCCTGTATTTTTTGCCATTGCCATCCCAACATCATAATTATTAATATATATATATATATATATATATATATTACTTTATTTCCCTCTTCTTTTATCTTTAACGAATGGCAATCGTTATGAAGCCAGCAAGTTTAGCTTGGCCTGATAAGTTGCCTTGATGGATATCATGTGTTGAAGTTAGTGTAGCTTGGCGTGATAAGTTGCCTTGATGGATATCATGTGTTGAAGTTAGTGAAACGTTACACTGATTCTGCATTCGCCGAGTTAAAATGCACATTTTGGTGGGTAAATCATCGCAACAACTTAAAGCATTGGTAAGCTAGCCCTTCTGAAGCAGAATCAGAATAATCAACAGAACATTTGGGTGATACGTACTTGCTGGTACACTACTCTTGCGATGCTTTTTGGCTAAACTGAAGGTCTTTATTAGTTTTGAAAACTTAAATTAGGTGCTTATAAAAGACTTACATTGTTATAATATAGAGTTGACACTGCGATGAGCAATAATAATACGCGACGGCCATTTTTTCCCGTCCCATCCCTACATACTTAACACTACTGTGATAAATTCAAAATCATCCAAAACTTTTAAGAAAAATGGAAGGTGTTTGAGAATGAACGTATGTAGATCAACACAAATAAAGTACACTTTTATTGTAATTATATTACCTTATAAAAGTCACAATGTGCATTCTAGTTGTCATTTCAGTGATGGCCAGGTGGTTAGGGCACTCGACTCACAATCTGAGGGTCGCGGGTTCGAATCCCCGTCACACCAAACATGCTCGCC
>NW_013765467.1:0-845 GCF_000517525.1 Limulus polyphemus
GAAAACACCCCAAGCTCCCACACAACTTTGTATATTGATTACATTTAGTGGTAGATTATAGACAACAAGTCTTCTAAATCCGAAGGGTTAAAAATGGTTTGCACGATTTAGCTTTAGGCTAAGCAATTTAGTGGTTTACCCGATAACAATAGAATGGATAATTATACGAGTTACCCCAAAACAACATAACAGCTAATGGCATGTTTTACTAGTAACAACAGAACAGATAATGACATGTTGCACCCAGTAACAACAGAACAGATAATGATATGTTTTCCGTAGTAGCAACAGGACAGATAACGATATATTTTCCCAGTAAGAATGGAACAGATGAAAAACAAGTAATGAGCAGTTTTGCAATGAACACTGATCATATCGATGGAGATTTTTCCTGATCTAAACATTAAATTTTAAATTCCTGTTTGTTTATTTTAAAAAATAACGTTTTATTGGGGATGATAGTTACCGAATGTTTGGAAATGCTAAATGTTCCGTAATGGTTAATTTTACCTTTCAGTACATGTATGATGATTAAGTTGCTATATAGATGGTAGGTGTTATTTTTAATAGTGTTTTTCAGACTAAATATTATGAGATGGGTAAAGTGCATAAAACTGGATTTGTACAATTTCACTGAACTTGTTCAATGCTGCATTTTGTTTTTGTTGTTGAAAGAAATTTGATGTGGATTTTCTAAGGATTACAAATCACCATGTACCATCGACATGTTCATTCTGAGTAACCAGACGTACCGTCATCTATAACGACATCCTATAGCAATGGATGCTAGTTTCTTTAGGTAATTTTCCGCTGGACGGGAACTTCCGAGGAACCACACTGTGGAT
>NW_013765468.1:0-845 GCF_000517525.1 Limulus polyphemus
GGTTCAAATCACACCACCCAAAATGCTTACCCTTTCAGTTATGGGGGCATTATCATGTGATGGTGAATCCTACTATTTATTTGAAAGAGTAGCCCATGAGTTTGCTGTAGGTAGTATTGACTAGTAATCGTCCCTGTAGTCTATTACTTCTATATTAGGGTCGGCCAGTGCAGATAGCTGTTAAAGAGCTTTGTATGAGATTCAACAAACAATACTTTGGTTTCTGTATTTCAACGTAAAATGTGTCGAGAATATTAGCATTCTTCCCCTTCTCTGATATCTGTTCATGTGAGTGAAATGGGTGAATTCAGCTAGTTGAATGTTTAGTGAGGGTTTGATTGCTACCATAGAGTAATGTATTTAATCTCGATTTTTCTTTTTATTGACACAAAATTCAAATGGATATTATATATTTATTATGAATATTCACAGTTTGGACATAGTTTAATAATTTTCTCATAATACTTTAATTCTACAGAAGTTATTTTTCAGTTTGTTTGTCATACTTAGTATACCCATTGATTCTATTCCCAGGGACCCTTTAGTCAGACCAAGGTCCTATTGCAGTGTCTAACAATTCTTAGATTACTTGTTTCAACCACTATTCTATACCCATAATTGGAAATAAACCAATTTTTACAAGCTTATGCATTATCTGCTTGAATATATAACTTCTCAGAAACTTCACACAGAAAAGTTGTAATATATATAAAACCACATGAATATATGTACATGAAAATACATTCTACAGTGCTTAAGTAGATTATATTAAAATGATTTTGGAGCCTCACAATATCATTACACTCAATGTCACACACCCACTCATGCTTAGTCTAATGGTCGAC
>NW_013765469.1:0-908 GCF_000517525.1 Limulus polyphemus
AACGAACAGAGACGTAACAAATTGGTGTCAGAGAGTGGGACAAAAAAAATGGAAACGAGAAGTGGCAAATCAAACTACAGCATAGCAGACTTGATGGCAGCAATACAAGAACAGCAAAGAAACAAGAAGAACGAGAAGAGAAATTACAACAGTTGTTAGAGGGAAAAAAGAAACAAGAAGAACGAGAAAAGAAACAAGAAGAAAGATTACAGCAGTGGCAAGAAAACCTACAACAATGGCAGCTCGAACAGCAAAATAAACAAGAGAGATTACAGCAGTTGTTGGAGGAAAAAGAAAAGAAACAAGAAGAGAGATTACAGCAGTTGTTGGAGGAAAATAAAATAAACAAGAACAGAAATTACAGCAGTTGTTAAAGGAGTAAGAAAATAAACAAGAAGAACGAGAAAAGAAACAAGAAGAGAGACTACAGCAGTGACAACTGGAACAAGAAAGGAAACAAGAAGTACAAATGGAAAACATTAGTAAATTTAAAAGCGAATTAGATACGTTAAAGGACGATCTATGTTTTTTTTCACAATAAGAATACACTGACCATCGACTTAATCAGCCCCAGACAATGGCAAGCCCCTTACAGAGCCCGCAGCTGAACCCTAATGCAGACATATTCAGTCCCGTTAGAAGTCACATCCCAGATATGAATGTCAGTACTAAGAGTGATCCAGTACGAAGGAAGCCACAGGAATTCGATGGGAAGGCATCGTGGGAAGCATATAGAGCACAGTTTGAGCTACTGGCAGAGATGAACGGATGGACAGAGGAGCAGAAAGCAGTATACCTGGCAACGAGCTTGAAGGGACAACCACTGGAAATACTTGGACAGTTGTCAGCAGACGACAGGCTCAACTACAGAACACTGGTAGCTGCTCTAGAGCTCAGGTATGGAACTC
>NW_013765470.1:0-846 GCF_000517525.1 Limulus polyphemus
TTGTTGAAGTCTAGCTTGTGATACGTGAATTATAGTTTTCTATAGCGCAACTGTTGAAGTTGAGTGTATCGGTAAAGTTATATTCAGAAAGAATAAACCAGTTTTATTTAATAAAGGACTTGTGTCACTAAAGTTTCATCGGAACTAAGTAACAGAAAATTAATTAACAAACGGAGACGTAACACTATGTTGAATAGAAACTGCAACAATGATAAGTAATATATGCTTTGTATATTTAACTGCACGAGAAACTGAAAATGTTATTACAATTATATAACATTGTATTAATCAGTGTCTGTGTTTTACTACGAAAATAAAAAAAATACCACCACATTAAGCTACCACTTCCCTAGTGTGCTATATAGCAATTGGCAAAAGTTTTCCCGCTGTTTGATAATGTCAGTTGCAAAGCTGCTTCAAGCTGTCCCAAAAGGCGAAAACAAGGAAGAAAAGCCCGCGTTAGCGGATACACTGTAACCGGTTGGTGCCGGTTCAGTGCGAGATCAGATGGTGTCTCAGTCTGTGCGCGCCATTGTGACGATGCATGCAACTCTCGGATAATTTCTCGAGTCAATTTCTAGAGAAATTGACTCGATATTTGTGAACAACATTTCAAATAATTCTCAGGATAATTTTGTTGTTCTCGTACTTGTCTCTTGACATAAACATTATTGATCTTGTATGGGAAATAATCACTTAAATTTCGATTTAATTGGACTTTTTTTTGTGTGGCCACACGAACCACCAAGGAAAACCTTGTTGCGTCAGCGAGGTCACGTGACTAGTATCACGCCACGTCCTTCTCGAACCTTCATGAATTATCGGGAGACTACTAGATTGGGGGTA
>NW_013765471.1:0-845 GCF_000517525.1 Limulus polyphemus
ACCTGTTTGTGTAATTTTCTTTGTCTTTTTTACGTATAATTATTACCACCACTGAGACCGAATATTTTGTTTTATCCACAACCATGCCCTAAGTTGAGAAAATAACGTGACCTGGCTAACTAATGAATGAATATTTGCTATAAAATTCTTATCAATGTTATAAGTGTAGCTATTAGTTCGGCTGCCAATTTTCATTTCATTCCTTTGAGTTGGATACTCAATCCTTTTTAAGCCACACCTTTTTTTCACCCAAGATGTTTTTGATTAGATAGATTATATGTATGTCTACAGTGAGATATACAGATCCACTATGTTTATTTTATATAAATACACACATTTGTTATTATCTTTCAATTCTACCTATATCCTGTGAATCTTGCCACACTGTTTCGAGTAGTTGACTAATGTGTTTGTAAAGACATTATAACCCATTTATACTTACTTATGGAAAATGTTGTAAAGTCATGTACTACAATTATTACTAAAAGTTACCAATGAGCTACAGAGTTGTTTTATTCCTGATTGTACCAAATATCTACACATGGTAGTCATCCTTCAGTACATTCTGTTGTTGATAATGATATATATATGTGGTAGTAATCCTTCAGTACATTCTGTTGTTGATAATAATATATAAAGGTGGTAGTAACCCTTCAGTACATTCTGTTGTTGATAATAATATATAAAGGTGGTAGTCGTCCTTTATTCAGTTTTGTTGTTGATAGTGACACCTACAGGTGGTAGTCATCCTTCTTCCTATTCTGTCGTTGATTGTGGCATCAGGTGGAAGTTATCCTTCATTCAATTCTGTTGTTTATAGTGACATCTTCATGTGGAAGTCATCC
>NW_013765472.1:0-844 GCF_000517525.1 Limulus polyphemus
AACAATCACACGACTGAACAGTTCTTCGAATGCTGGGATAGGTTTCAGAGGAGCGACAGGAATTTTCTGGTTAGGTTTTTCCAACCAACTGACAGGTATGACAAGTTTTACAAAACTGAGAAACGTCTTGCATAATTTTTGGCCAAAAGAAATGTCTTATAATTTTGTTACATGTTTTGTTGACACCTAAATGACCTCCCATGGACATTTCATGGGCAACTTTCAATATTTCAGAACGATATGGTTTGGGAACCACTATTTGGTAAACAATAACCAAGTCCTCTGAAGATGGCACATCTGGTGGCCTCCATTTCCTCATAAGCACAAAAATTTGGAAAAAATAACCAGTTGGTACTTTCTCTAGTTCATCTTTTGGGAGTGCAAATATATATAGTGAAGAGATCTGCAGATCCCTTTTGTTGCTCGGTGATCAGTTTACTTTTAGTAAATGGAACTTCACCAGGTAAATCAGATCCCTGATGTCCATCTTTGCTCCTCACCGAGGAACCCTCAGTAGGATAATTATCCACAGTATCCTCGTTGGAACCAAAAAATGTCTGAGACAAATATATAATATCATCTTCTGAATTCATGCCTATCATTTGTTTTTGCCTCAATTTCTTAGCCTGAGCTCGAGTCACAGCACATGAGAGAAACACATTGGAATTCCCCTCAACGACAACATCATCCATAAATGAAACAGTGATCGGCTCGCTAACCATTTTAGGTTCGACAACAACTTTTCCACAGCCAAATCGTTTCCCAACAATAATGAACACCCTTAACTGGCAGAGTAGATCTTACTCAAACCACAACTGGTCCAACAACTAGGTCTGACGCTAAA
>NW_013765473.1:0-1161 GCF_000517525.1 Limulus polyphemus
TCCTCTTTATTGTGTTTTTGTGTCAAATAAATTAAATCTGACTTTAAAAAGTTACTACATTCGTGCGTAAATACATATGATCATGAGATTTACACTCAGTATAAACAAAATGATATATTCCATATCCAAGTTAGTTTTACATACAGTTTAAAATGTTCGTGTTTGATATGAAAAAAAAGCCCCCCAGTGGCACAGTGGTATGTCTGAGGACTTGCAACGCTAGAATCCGGGTTTCGATACCCGTGGTGGGCAGAGCACAGATAGCCCATTGTGTAGCTTTGTGCTTAATTACAAACAAGCAAATTTATTACAAACAAGATATGAAAATAAAACAGACACCAGGCATAACAAACTGTGCGCTATATTATCAACAGAAAAATAATATCACTGTTTCTTATATATATATATAAACAGCGATATATAATCATGCAACAGCTCCTATGCCTTGTTTTTATTAATTGTATATATATATATTTATATACACAATGCATCACTTAAAGCAGCCTTAGGCTTAGTAAAGATTAGTTTCCGTTTACTATTTTCATATAGATATTTTTCTTTTAGCTCAAACTTGTCCTATATACAGACACGCTTCTCTAAAGAACAGCCTCCAGCGCTCACTACAGCTCATCACAATTAATTATATTCAGAATCCGCTTAATCACAGATTTGACGTAAATTATAATTAACTGTGTTTATAAAACTGAACCTACTCCATCCTGATTCGCTGCTTGACTCAAGATACAGCTAATATTGTATATTAAGCTATATACATTCAGTTGCACAAACAGGAATACGGAGATTGGTAATTAAATTCTTACTGAGAGACGTGTTTATGTCAAGTTCAGAGTTTTCAGTACATGATCAGAGTACAATCATATTCCTGTCTTCACTGTTTTTGTAGGTTGTTTTGTAACCGGTGTTTATACAGTCCAAGGAACGCCGACTTTCACCAATTCTAAGTAAAGTACGACTGCCAATTTACACTAACTCAATCAAACACGTGAACGACCTAGGGAATATGTATTACAAGGTGTGTTATGGTGACAGGCGTGGAAGTTAACACACTTTTCACGTGTAACACGAACTGATTAGATAATAAATACGTATATTATTATTTTCAAAACAATGGCAGCAAGCATACACTTTTCACGTATAACT
>NW_013765474.1:0-2990 GCF_000517525.1 Limulus polyphemus
AATAAATTCTTGAAAATGTTAAAAAAGAGAGAGAGAAAGGGGGCCCGGAATGGATGTTTGGCTCAGGGCCCGTGCTGGCTCTCGACATTTCTGCATGATAGGATATATACAAAATAACAAAACATGTTGGCATTATCTTATCTCACATCACACAAAGGAAAAAAAGCTAGTAAAGCATGTACTGAAAATAAAACTCATAAAAAATTCTCAAAAGAATAGGATTTATATAAGATTAAAAAGTTACAAATTGTGAACAGTAGTAGAATAAAAATCCTTAGGTACAAAGCTTAACTAAAAGAAACAGCTGAAAGTAATGGTAGATACAAGTATCTTCTGATCAGTACAATCTATTTACTTAGAATGAAACTGTATAGCTACTTAAATATAGTTTTCTTACATTTACCCATATGGCCAGCTCAGTAAAATAACCTTTACCGAAGCCAATACTCATATAATAGTAATATAATAGTCCCCAAAAATATCTTTCCCAATTACTTACATCTGTTTCTAAAGCTTTGTGAAAACTTTTTAATTTTATATTTAAATTTTTCTACCCTCTATATTCTTATGTACATTTATAGTAGAATGTAAGGTATTTGTTACTTTCAAACTGACTCTATAGTAGAATGTAAGGTATCTGTTACTTTTAACCTGACTCTATAGTAGAATGTAAGGTATCTGTTACTTTCAACCTGACTCTATAGTAGAATGTAAGGTATTTGTTACTTTCAAACTGACTCTATAGTAGAATGTATGGTATTTGTTACTTTCAAACTGACTCTATAGTAGAATGTAAGGTATCTGTTACTTTCAAACTGACTCTATAGTAGAATGTAAGGTATTTTGTTTCAGGGTCCAAACGTGATTGTCCATCAACCTGATGATGTTTTAAATGGAATGAACAAATGGTGCAAACACCATCATGGGAAGGTAAGAGATCACTAGTTAATGTTCATTTTAGTTTATGTGTCAAAACGAGGAGTTAACAAATATGTCTGATACGTATCAGCCAGAAATAAACCCTAGAAGCTAAAATAGCACCTTAACCACGGAGAAACATTACCACCCTGACCCAAGAAACTTTATGACTCAGGTTTTAATTTTGTGCAACTTATGGATTTTAGACATAAACAAAATATACTATGATTACACACTGTTTTTTTCTTACAATTTAGTCCTAACAAATGCTTTGAAGGTGAAATATTCTCGCAATATTTTATATAAACTTATGTAAAACCCACAGAAACTTTCAGTGCCTGAATACCTTACATTCTACTATAGAGTTAGGTTGAAAGTAATAGATACCTTACATTCTACTATAGAGTCAGGTTAAAAGTAACAGATACCTTACTATTCTACTATAGAGTCAGTTGAAAGTAACAGATACCTTACATTCTACTATAGAGTCAGGTTGAAAGTAACAGATACCTTACATTCTACTGTAGAGTCAGTTTGAAAGTAACAGATACCTTACATTCTACTATAGAGTCAGTTTGAAAGTAACAAATACCTTACATTCTACTATAGAGTCAGGTTGAAAGTAACAAATACCTTACATTCTACTACAGAGTCAGGTTGAAAGTAACAAATACCTTACATTCTACTACAGAGTCAGGTTGAAAGTAACGTATAAGAAGTAAATTACCATCAAATTATGCAAAAACTTGTCTGAAATCAGTGGTATCAAATCCAAATTCAGAAATATGACTTTCACAACAATGTACCTTCAAAAGTATGCAATTTCACTGAGTTGTAGACAACTAAAAAAAATTAGAACTTACTTTTAAATGTTCCTATATACATGGTAGTGAATTAATAACACAAGCTTATTTAGTATTTATAAATATACGGATTGAATTAACAAAATTTGCACACTGTTGAGCGATTTGCTGATTTTTTATTAATTTTTTTTAACTGCAACTGATTTTATTTACAAGAAAAGATAATCTAAGGATGTATTTTTAACTCGATCTATGATTACAACTCATCATTCAAAAGTCCAAATATCAAAATGATAGTGCAACATTTACAATTATGTAAGCCCGTTTTGAAGTTATTCAAAATAAAACAACAACTTTGAAGTCAGCATAAAAAAATCTCATATTCTGAATCCTAATTCTTTTCTATGTGTGTAGTATAGTTATCATGAAACACATATCGCGCATATACAGAAATTAAATACGTTATACTGAAATGATTTTGGAGTCTCATCATGTTGTAATAGTCCACAACTGTTCACCTTGACAGAAGTCTTGCATCATAGCTTCTGCTGCTAAAGGCTGTTTGTGCACCTTGACAGAAGTCTTGCATCATAGCTTTTACTGCTGAAGGCTGTCTATGCACCTTGACAGAAATCTTGCATCACAGCTTGTACTCCTAAAGGCTGTCATGTCCAAAGCACACCCCTCCTCCCCGCTTGCTTTCCCTAACATGTATATAGCGTATGAGAACAATAGTTTTCGAGCAATTTGTTACAACAGACTGATCACACAGTAATTCACAGGCACTTTGTTCAGCAACTTGGCTCATATATCTTTATACGGAACAGCACAAATATGAATTTTATTCTCCAGCTGTTTGAGGTAGGTGATGGTTGAATAAGTATGTCATGGAAGCAACTTGTGAACATGTAACTTATACAAATGTATACTATGTACATCTACCTAATACCCATCTCATGAGCTCCACTACTGTTTATATGGGTCAAGCTAATTTGTAATGTATACTATGTACCTAATACCCATCTCATGAGATCCACTACTGTTTACATGGGTCAAGCTAATTTATAATGTATACTATGTACATGTACCTAATACCCATCTCATGAGATCCACTACTGTTTACATGGGTCAAGCCAATTTGTAATTTATACTATGTACATGTACCTAATACCCATCACATGAGCTCCACTACTGTTTACATGGGTCAAGCTAATTTGTAACATATACCATGTACACATACCTAACACCTGTCTCATGAGCTCCACTACT
>NW_013765475.1:0-844 GCF_000517525.1 Limulus polyphemus
TTTTGGTATAGGAGTCTACCAGTTTATCGTGAGTAGAACTTATTTATTACTTTTGGTAGGAGTCTCCAGTTTGTCGTGAGTAGAACTATTTATTACTTTTGGTAGGAGTCGCCAGTTTGTCGTGAGTAGAACTATTTATTACTTTTGGTAGGAGTCTCCAGTTTATCGTGAGTAGAACTATTTATTACTTTTGGTAGGAGTCGCCAGTTTGTCGTGAGTAGAACTATTTATTACTTTTGATAGGAGTCACCAGTTTATCGTGAGTAGAACTATTTATTACTTTTGGTAGGAGTCGCCAGTTTGTCGTGAGTAGAGCTATTTATTATTTTGGTAGGAGTCTCCAGTTTGTCGTGAGTAGAACTATTTATTACTTCTGGTAGGAGTCGCCAGTTTGTCGTGAGTAGAACTATTTATTACTTTTAGTAGGAGTCGCCAGTTTATCGTGAGTAGAACTATTTATTACTTTTGGTAGGAGTCACCAGTTTGTCGTGAGTAGAACTATTTATTACTTCTGGTAGGAGTCGCCAGTTTATCGTGAGTAGAACTATTTATTACTTTTGGTAGGAGTCGCCAGTTTATCGTGAGTAGAACTATTTATTACTTTTGTTAGGAGTCGCCAGTTTATCATGAGTAGAACTATTTATTACTTTTGGTAGAAGTCGCCAGTTTATCGTGAGTAGAACTATTTATTACTTTTAGTAGGAGTCGCCAGTTTGTCGTGAGTAGAACTATTTATTACTTTTGGTAGGAGTCGCCAGTTTATCGTGAGTAGAACTATTTATTACTTTTAGTAGGAGTCTCCAGTTTGTCGTGAGTAGAACTATTTATTACTTCTGGTAGGAGT
>NW_013765476.1:0-1376 GCF_000517525.1 Limulus polyphemus
TTTTCTCCAGAATTACCAAGGAAAGTCGCCCTTCTTATAAGAAATGCATATTTTCCCCAGAATTACCAAGGAAAGTCGCCCTTCTTATAAGAAATGCATATTTTCCCCAGAATTACCAAGGAAAGTCGCCCTTCTTATAAGAAGTGCATATTTTCCATGGTAATTTGTATGGTCGAGATGAATATTACTGCAACACATACGAGATAAAACCAAAGCGTTATAACTCTGCTCAAAAATGAAATTCATTATATATATATACGTTACGAACTGATACTTACAACTACATATGTAGGATTCGACTGAGGTCAAACAATCTTCCAAACCAAAACCTTGATTATGTATGAATTTAGAAATGAGATGAAAAGATTTGTTTATTAATGTTGTTGAATTTCGCATAAAGCTACTCGAGAGCTATCTGCACTAACCGTCCCTAATTTTTAAATGGTAGACTATAGGGAAATAAATTTTTAAACAACGCCATCACTAACTCATTGGGGTATGCTAATCGAGTAAAAGGGATTAACTGCCACCCCTAAAACGCCCAAACAGGCCTAACGCGATTTTTTTTATTTATTTTTTTGTCAGTAAGGGGGGGGGGGCGAACCAAGGAGCTAATCACTGGGATAAGAAATCATGTGAATCACTAATTTATGTTTCGTACGAAATGTCTTATGAGGTTACACCAACAATTTTATTAAGCATTTCAGTATGGATGGCTAACAAAACATCCAAAAAATATTACATTTTGCTTCTCTCAGAGAGTTAAAGGAAGAAGAACACTGTTACCTTTTGCATCTCTCAGAGAGTTAAAGAGAAAAGAACAATGTTAACTTTTGCATCTCTCAGAGTTAAAGGGAGAAGAACAATGTTAACTTTTGCATCTCTCAGAGAGTTAAAGAGAAAGAACAATGTTAACTTTTGCATCTCTCAGAGAGTTAAAGAGAAAGAACAATGCTAACTTTTGCATCTCTCAGAAAGTTAAATGAAGAAAAAAACAATATTACATTTTACATTTCTTAGAGAGTTAAAAGGAGAAGAAAGATATATTTTGCTTCTCTCGGAAAGTTATAGTGAGAATAAAGTTTGGTGTTTCTGTGCATGTGTGTTATAATGCAGATGTAAACTTAGGGCTTCTTCAGGTTACTCCCGCTAATTGCTCAGTGGTAAGCTTGAAGGCTTATAACGCTACAATTCGGAGTTCGCTTCCTGCGGTAAAAACCCATTGTGCAACCTTGCGCTTAACAACAAACAAACACAAATCTTTGAGCTCCCAATAATCAACAGAAATCTATTGCGATTGGAGAACACCTTTTCTTTTCTCGGCCAGCTTAGGCCCGGCATGGCCAGGTGGTTAAGGCACTCGACTCGCAATCTGA
>NW_013765477.1:0-845 GCF_000517525.1 Limulus polyphemus
CTTAACAAACGCTACAATTCACGCGCCTGACTCAATTGTCGTCTCTATCTCTGTCTGCAATTCAATTCCATTGTTGCTGTCACTTCTTGGCGGTCTTATATACAAGAATACCGCACATCTAGTAAACACTCGAGGCTTCACGAAGGGACACGAATTTTTTAGAAGCTCATGACGTGTTACTAGCGTCACGTGACTTCCGCTGTCGTTACAATACGAAAAAAAAGAAAAGAAACTTGAAGAGAGCATAAACTAAACATCTAAACAGGGGCACTGGCAAACGAGAAGTGATAGTTAAGTAGAATAGCATAAAGGGAGTCATGTGGGTGTGTGGCACTACTATTGGTGGAGGTTTGTCGCTTGGTAATTTGCTTTCGAAAATCAGTTAAACCATGTGAATTGATGAGTGCGTGGGAGTGAAAGGCTTGTGGCATGCAAATTTTTATTTGTAAATAGAGGGCAACACTCAATAAAAATAGCTATGTATGTAATTTTTGATTGTTTGGAGTTAAGCACAAAGCTACACAATAGGCTATCTGTGCTCTGTCCATCTCAGGTATCAAAACCTAGTTTCTAGAGGTGTATGTCCACAGACATGCCGCTGTGCCACTGGGGGCCCTATGTATGTGAGAGGAAGTAGGGTACATTGTCAGAAGTTCCAAGTTCTGTGTAAACCAAAAAGTAATCAGTCTAATAACTTAAATAAGAAACATGATGCTTATGAAATTATAAACTGAAAATAAACATATGCATTAAAAGCTAAATGTAGCTAAATGTACATTTGTCCAGTACACTTTAAATTTGCAACTCTGAATTTAGTAAGTTTTGAAAGAACTATATCAGTGCTA
>NW_013765478.1:0-844 GCF_000517525.1 Limulus polyphemus
GTGCACGTCATGACTTTAGAAACGAATTCTTATGATAGAAAAATTTGAAGTAATATCTTATAATAAAATTTACTTATCTATCAAAAAGTTTACTTACATTATTTTTACAAAATTAAAAAAAGTTTCGATGATTAAACTCTACAAAGGAACCGTTTGTTATCCTGTTATAAGATTTCCATTAAAATGCTGAGATATTTTTAAATCTTTGACAGTCCACATAATAATGTCGTTAGTCTGTAACCAAAGTCTAGAAAATATAAAAAACGTGGGTAAGCACTCTGTATCTAAAACCTATCCATCATCCCAAAAAAATCTACAAAATTGTTATGAGCCAGGAAATCCCCAAATCAATTAGATAATACTGGTGGTGCACGCGTATTTTTTATTGTGAAATGTTCAATACTGGATCCAGGATTTTTATCGTTAAATATTAGTGGACTTGATTCAGTTACAAAATAACGACCAATTTTGTAGTTGAAATTGAATAATTATTGGCAACTCCTGGACCCACTGTACGTAGCAAACAGACAGGGTGGGTTCCTGCACAAGGATTTTTTATATATTTCCTTCATTTTACGAAACCTGTCATGTATTTGTTAACAAAATGGCTAAGTAGAGGGAAATATTTTGACACGAATATCAACAAAAGCAAATTGCTTTCTGTGTTGTTTTTTTTTCGTTTTGTAAATTATTTGGAAAGTAGGATCGTTGACATTTAGTGATGTTTCTTGTTCAAAGAACTGACAATAACCTAATTTTTTATGTGTCTTTCGAAAACCTGTAGAGTTTAATTTCACGGTTTGTCCAAAAATCTGTATATAGAGAGTTTAATTTTACGGTTTGT
>NW_013765479.1:0-844 GCF_000517525.1 Limulus polyphemus
CGCCATTCGGAATATTTAACACAGAATCATAAAGCAGCAAAGAGTCCGGCATTCGGAATATTTAACACATAATCATAAACCGACAAAGAGTCCGCCGTTCGGAATATTTAACACAGAATCATAAAGCGGCAAAGAGTCCGCCATTCGGAATATTTAACACAGAATCATAAACCGACAAAGAGTCCTCCATGTAAGATGTATAACAAAGCATAATAAACCGGCAAAGTGTCCTCCATGTGGGATATATAACAAAGCATAATAAACCAACAAAGTGTTTGCCATGAGTGATATAGAACACAGAATCTACAACGGTGTGTTGTTTTACACATGATCGGAAATGAGCTAGAAGCTGCACAGTGTTAAATGGATTATTATAAGTTTACATATAATCTAAACATTGACTTTAATGTTTAACATTGATCCATAACAAATCGTAACGTTTATCAACAGTTTGCTGCAAAGAAAGAACATAAAAATGAGATTCGTGTGATAAGTAATAATTTCTTTACATAAAGAAAGAATAAATTGTATGTTCATATCGCATTATCTGTTCCCAGTTTTCGTGTAATGGAAATACAAAAATAACGGCGTTATTTGTGATCTATAATATATTTATTGTCGGCTCCTAGTTTCGTGTAATGGAAATATAAAAGTAACGGCGTTATTTGTGATCTATAATATATTTATTGTCGGCTCCTAGTTTCGTGTAATGGAAATAAAAAAGTAACGGCGTTATTTGTGATCTATAATATATTTATTGTTGGCTCCTAGTTTCGTGTAATGGAAATAAAAAGTAACTGCTTTATTTGTGATCTATAATATATTTATTGTCTGCTCCTAGTTT
>NW_013765480.1:0-845 GCF_000517525.1 Limulus polyphemus
GTTTCTAGTGTTGTAAGTACGCAGACATACCGCTGTGCCACTGGGGGGCATTATTCCTGCAACGCTTAGCATATACACTTTATAATAATATATATTGTAGAGTATATGTAGAAAATCATGTGAAAATAAATTAGTAAATATTATCGCGCAAATACTTGTCTGATAATCTAGGGGTATTTATCTCCGAATATATTTAAATAGGTAGGTGTTTTGAAATAATGGTATCTGTTACAGATGATCTGTAAAAATGACAGTGATAAAAACGAACAAGTGAGAAAAAGTGGATTGATAATATTGGTACCAACAGTGGTGATAAGTGGGGACATTTTTGACCACATAAAAATAGCATAAATATACAATTTTCCTGTATTTATATTTCCTTTTAGAAAGAAATAATGCTATTTCTAATGTGTCAATATCAGCGGTGTAACATTTTCCTAAATTAGTTTATACAGGCCTAAAATACACATAACAGAAATCACCTGTTATATTAGGGTCAGCATCCACCAGAAGTCAGAAGCTCACTGACTTATTCTGGTGCTCCTTTACTTTCACGTGACCTATTTGTTAGAAACAAAGTGACGTTGTTATAGTATCAAATGTGTAAAAGTTCTCAGTACGTTGTAAAATATGTAATTTATTTTAATAGCTTGGTTAATTTATTTGAAATACAGAACATAAATTAATGGATCTTCGACTGTTAATTTTTTACTGACTTTAGAATGTATATAGTCTTCGGGACCCTTCAACTACATTTGTTAGACTATGCTTAAAATACACGTCACTAAACCGCTTGAGTATTTAGTAGGTTTTTCTTATTAGTCATGCAGGGAATTATTGTGAAA
>NW_013765481.1:0-896 GCF_000517525.1 Limulus polyphemus
AACTTTATCTACTTCAGTCAATAATAGGAACTTTATCTACTTCAGTCAACAATAGGAACTTTATCTACTTCAGTCAATAATAGGAACTTTATCTACTTCAATCAACGATAGGAACTTTATCTACTTCAGTCAACAGTAGTAACTTTATCTACTTCAGTCAACAATGGGAAACTTTTCTACTTCAGTCAACAATAGGAACTTTATCTACTTCAATCAACGATAGGAACTTTATCTACTTCAGTCAACAATAGTAACTTTATCTACTTCAGTCAACAATGGGAAACTTTTCTACTTCGGTCAACAATAGGAACTTTATCTACTTCGGCCAACGATAACTACTTTATCTACTTCGGCCAACAATAGGAACTTTATCTACTTCGGTCAACAATAGGAACTTTATCTACTTCAGTCAACAATAGTAACTTTATCTACTTCGGCCAACGTTAACTACTTTATCTACTTCAGTCAACAATAGTAACTTTATCTACTTCAGTCAACAATGGGAAACTTTTCTACTTCGGTCAACAATAGGAACTTTATCTACTTCAGTCAACAATAGGAACTTTATCTACTTCAGTCAATAATAGGAACTTTATCTACTTCAATCAACGATAGGAACTTTATCTACTTCAGTCAACAGTAGTAACTTTATCTACTTCAGTCAACAATGGGAAACTTTTCTACTTCGGTCATCAATAGGAACTTTATCTACTTTAGTCAACAATAGGAAGTTTATTTACTTCAGTCAATAATAGGAACTTTATCTACTTCAATCAACGATAGGAACTTTATCTACTTCAGTCAACAATAGTAACTTTATCTACTTCAGTCAACAATGGCAACTTTATCTACTTCAGTCAACAATAGGAACTTTATCTACTTCAGTCAACAATAGG
>NW_013765482.1:0-844 GCF_000517525.1 Limulus polyphemus
TAAGTTATAGATAGCATTGTTAAAATACGGAACAGTGTACATTTTTTGCAGACAATACCTTGTTTATAAAAATAAGTTATAGTCTGCATTGTTGAAATGAGTTATTGTATTGTTAAAATAAATTAAAGTTTGCATTATTAAAACAAGTTACTATCTCCGTTGTTATTTATTAGGCACAGACTGTACATAATATTAACAATATAAGCTGTAAAATAATGTTCGGTTGCACTGTTAAAATAAGAAACTTCTTTGTTTCAATAAGGCAGAAATTGCCTTGCGTAAAGAAGACATAGCGAGCGTGTTTAAAATTAGATGCAGTTTGCATTGTTAAAACAATTTAAATTCTGCATTATCAATAAGTAGAAGCATTCAGCTGTGTTTAAAGAAGGTAAATCATGCATTGTTAGAGCTAGGTACTGTTTGTTTTCTTAAACAACATTTAAAACATTTACTATGACCTATAAAAGTGACTTAAATATTTACTTATAACTTATAAAAGTGAATTCTGTTTTTCAATATTACTTATCCATTATTGTGATTCAGTTGTTCTTTAGATATTACATTAAAATATGCCTTATTTTTAGAATCAAAGTTTTATAACCACCTTCACTACATGTCTTACATGTTATTATTTTATCGTTTATAAAAGTGTTTTAGGGTGGCATAATGTTTAATAAACATTATTTTTTTATAAATAAATTATATAGGTTTAACTTAAGTTTCTTAAAGTTCCTCAGTTAATGTGGTGTGGTAAAAACAAAATTTAGTTCAGTTTTCATTATGAGAAGACTATATCTTGAAATATAATGACTATTAACTCAAGTGTTAAAACATATTTGAAACG
>NW_013765483.1:0-848 GCF_000517525.1 Limulus polyphemus
TCTTCTCTGACATTAGGGGGTATTGTAGTTGATTTAAGTGCTGTGAAATGCAAATCAACAGATGCAGCAACACTTACAGCAATTTGGCCTTTGTTGTTCCCAAACGTCATTTTATCAACATTAACTACACACTTCCTCGGTAGTAAGAAGTCCAACCCTAATATGCATGGGTCTTCAATGTCAGCCAAATATACATTGTGTCTGTCCTTTATGCTCATGAGCTCAATAGTTACCCACACTAGTCCTCACAACCTTGCATAATGTCCTGTCACACCACAGAGCTTCTGTATGGCTTCTGGCACTCCTTTGTGATCGAGGATCTTGATACTCACAAGGGTTTGCTGAGATGCAGAATCTATGACAAAGTTGCACTTTTGGCTGTCCAGCTTTCCTGTCACGTAGACACTATGTGTGCTTGCCATTTTACAACTAGTTGTTGGGACTTTCATTATGGGGGTTGGTGGGCGTACTTCAACACCAATCACTACTGGTTTCCCGAAGCTTACACTGGCTCCTCATATGTCCTTGCTCTCCATAGTTCCAATAACCTTTCTGGGTAGCAGCCTTTCCTGCTGTGGTATCTTCCCTGTGTTGAATTTGCCGGCATTGAGCTCTCTTGTGCCCAGGTTTGTTACAGTGCCAGCAAAGTCCCTCAAACTTCTCTGAAAGCTTCCATTTTCTGGCCTTGAATCTTGATGATTGTACAAACCTTGGTACATGCGTGCTGGACTTAACATAGGATTCGAATTGAAGAGCTCTGGCTATTGCATCCTGCATAGTAGAGGGGTGTGCTTGCTTCACTTGTATCTTAAGTTGTGGACTGTCCAAGGCATCTACGAACTGATCCC
>NW_013765484.1:0-843 GCF_000517525.1 Limulus polyphemus
GAGCATTCGCCAAGGTACAGGATAGTTCTAGAAACTTGGCGTCACACTAGTCATGTGACTTCGCTGACGCAACAATAGCATCAACATCTATATTCTCTAAGGAAAACTTGATTTCTAATACAAGATGTCTACACATTTTTTTGTGTGAAAATTATAATTTTTAATCACTTTTGCAATAAAATGTTTTATTTTTTTATGACTTTTGCTTGATATATACCGTTATTATTATAGATGGAAACACTATTTACTTCTTCACATGATATATGAAAAGTAAATCCTTTGATAGACAGAGCATAAGAAATACTTTCAATCTACCACATATCTGAATAAAATCACCCGGAGAATAAGAGAAATGGGTGGCAAGTACAATATACAGGTTATATCGATTCTAAAAGGTTTTACAGAAACATTAGGGTTGTCTTTAAATGGTGATAAATTCTCAAGTTTGGAATTTCTGAACTCTCACCCTTCAGGTTTGTTTGACTGTATAAGAAAACTTAGCAGGCCAAATTTTAAGCATGTTATGGAATATTTAGTGGTCGCCCAAGGCTTTGAAAAATGTTTAGAATACAACTTCATTGACTGTTTTGAGTCTATTATAGGATGATAATAAGATAAAACAAGAATGAAGCTTAACAAATAACATTTTTAGCTCCTTGAAGTTATTCCTACTTTACAAAAGAACAAAATTTAATAAAATATGAAAAACCAGTTTTTTATGGCCAAATTAAAATGCCAATATAACCTATCTCCATCACTTTAATGTCTTAGTTTGTAATCATGATATTTGTTACTGTGTCAGGGTTTTTTTGTTTGAATCATGGAAGCGATGCCTGTGATTTT
>NW_013765485.1:0-1881 GCF_000517525.1 Limulus polyphemus
CGGTAACTAGAGTTACACCTAGGTATTCGTGGAGTTGTTGTACCAAATAACGCTTAATATGAGTATGGTGGTTATATATTCGGTAACTAGAGTTACACTTAGGTGTTCGTGGAGTTGTTGTACCAAGTAAGGCTAACGATAAGTACGGTGGTTATAAATTAGGTAACTAGAGATACACCTATGTGTTCAAGGAATAGTTATACCAAGTAAAGCAAAAGATGAGTGTGATGGTTATAAATTCGGTAACTAGAGTTACACCTAATTGTATATGGAGTAGTTGTACCAAGTAAGGCTAAAGATGAGTATTGTGGTTATAAATTCGGTAACTAGAGTTACACCTAGGTGTTCGTGGAGTTGTTGTACCAAATAACGCTAAAGATGTGTATGGGGTTATAAATTCGGTAACCAGAGTTAAACCTATGTGTTCATGGAGAAATTGTTCCAAGTAAGGCTAAAGATGAGTATGGTGGTTACAAAATCGGAAACTAGAGTTGCACCTAGGTATTCGTGGAGTTGTTGTACCAAATAACGATATAGATTAGTATGGTGGTTACAAATACGGTAACTAGAGTTACACCTAGTTAGTCGTGGAGTTGTTGTACCAAATAACGCTAAAGATGAGTATGGTGGTTATAAATTATGTAACTATAGTTACACCTATGTGTTCATGGAGTAGTTGTACCAAGTAAGGTTAAAGATGAATATGGTGGATATAAATTCGGTAACTAGAGTTACACCTAAGTGTTCATGGAGTAGTTGTACCAAGTAAGGCTAAAGATGAGTATGGTGGTTATAAATTCTATAACTAGAGTTATACATATGTGTTCATGGAGTAGTTGTACCAAGTAAAGCAAAAGATGAGTATGATGGTTATAAATTCGGTAATTAGAGTTACAACTAGGGATTCGTGGAGTTGTTGTACCAAATAATGCTAAAGATGAGTATGTTGGTTACAAATTAGATAACTATAGTTACACTTAGGTGTTTATGGAGTAGTTGTACCAAGTAAGGCTAAAGATGAGTATAGTGGTTATAAATTCTGTAACTAGAGATACACATATGTGTTCATGGAGTAGTTGTAGCATCGTTAGTGTTATTTGGTACAACAACTCCACGAATACCTAGGTGTAACTCTTGTTACCTAAGTTATAACCACCATACTCATCGTTAGCCTTACTTGGTACAACAAATCCACGAACACCAAGGTGTAACTCTAGTTACCGAATATATAACCACCATACTCATCTTTAGTCTTACTTGGTACAACTACTCCATGAACACCTAGGTGTAACTCTAGTTACCGAATTTATAACCACCATACTTATTATTAGCCTTACTTGGTACAACTACTCCGTGAACACCTAGGTATAACTCTAGTTACAGAATTTATAACCACCATACTCATCTTTAGCCTTGCTATGAACAATTACTACACGAACACTTAGGTTTAACTCTGGTTACCGAATTTATAACAATCATACTCATCTTTTGCCTTACTTGGGTATGGTGGTTACAAATTCGGTAACAAGAGTTACAACTAGGTCTTTATGGAGTAGTTGTACCAAATAAGGCTAAAGATGAATATGGTGGTTATAAATTCGGTAACTTGAGTTACACCTAGGTATTCGTGGAGTTGTTATAACAAATAACGCTACAGATAAGTATGGTGGTTACAAATTCGGTAACTAGAGATACACATATGTGTTCATGGAGTAGTTGTACCATGTAAAGCAAAAGATGAGTATGATGGTTATAAATTCGGTAATTAGAGTTACACCTAGGTATTCGTGGAGTTGTTGTACCAAATAATGCTAAAGATGAGTATGTTGGTTACAAATCCGGTAACAAGAGTTACACCTAGGTGTTCGTGGAGTTGTTTTA
>NW_013765486.1:0-889 GCF_000517525.1 Limulus polyphemus
CTATACAGTTAAAGCTATGATGATGTAATACGTAAATTTACCTTGATCATATTGCAAGATCTGTATGTTATACAGATCTATGTTCAGCAAAAGGAGCAGGTGTATGTAACCGCAGGTCTTCAGCTTAATCGGAATTCAATTTTTTATTGTTTGAAGAAATTTATTTGTACGAGACAAGTTGCCTAAGATTTCGCTTTGTTTTGGCACATCTGTATAAATATGGAACGGATGTATCCTAGAATGTATGGCTTTTATTTTTTTTGTCTTTGGACCAATACACACTCACACACTGTATCCGTTTGTCATGTTTATTTGCAATATTTAGTGTGTATATAGATGTTAATAAGATTCTGTTGTGTATAACGGTTAACAGAGTGAATTATCGTGGTATAATATTGTTTGTGGGACACGGGATTTAGAGGCGTAACTCGATATGTGTCAGTCACAGATTGTCTTAGGCCTGTGAATGGCCAACGCCTTCCTTTGTATACGTTATGTATTTGACGTACGTGTCGGTCGGATATTTTTATCAAGAAGTTTGGTTGGTGTTAATATTATCAGTCTTATTCTTGTATTTCATCAGCACATTTCTGTGTTATCTACACATCTATCTAAACTAATTTGTTACACGTCTACGAACATGACTGTTATTCCAAACGTTTTCTGGAAACGTTCAAGTTGTGATTTTGTTTCGGACATATATGAGACACGTGTTTTAAGTTGTGATTTTGTTTCGGACATATATGAGACGTGTTTTAAGTTGTGATTTTATTTCGGACATATATCAGACACGTGTTTTAAGTTGTGATTTTGTTTCGGACATATATCAGACACGTGTTTTAAATTATGTCCGAAACAAAATCACATATCAGACACGTGTTTTTAAGTT
>NW_013765487.1:0-845 GCF_000517525.1 Limulus polyphemus
TAACGTTTTTAACCTGTGTTATTGGATACAGCCTTTCTTGACGTGAGTTTCCTAACTTTCTTAACCTGTGTTGTCGGATACAGCCTTTCTTGACGTGAGTTTCCTAACTTTCTTAACCTGTGTTGTTGGATACAGCCTTTCTTGATGTGAGTTCCCTAACTTTCTTAACCTGTGTTGTTGGATACAGCCCTTCTTGATGTGAATTTCCTAACGTTTTTAACCTGTGTTATTGGATACAGCCTTTCTTGACGTGAGTTTCCTAACTTTCTTAACCTGTGTTGTTGGATACAGCCTTTCTTGTCGTGAGCTTCCTATGAGTTTTGTATATGCAAATAGCAAGTCATGTGACAACCACGGTCGATAAAAAGTCTCGGTGGAACGGAATACACGAGAACTACATTTTGACATTGTTTGGCGTTCTATGTAGTATGATGACATGGAAAGCTGGTCGCTTTTGGAAAAGGCGTGAAGCAGCCCTTTCCGGCTCAATGCGTTTAGATCGGGGTTTGCCCCAGTGGCACAGCGGTATGTCTGCGGACTTACAACGCTAGAATCCGGGTTTCGATACCCGTGGTGGGCAGAGCACAGATAGCCCATTGTGTAGCTTTGTGCTTAATTACAAACAAACAAACAGATCGGGGTTTAGAATTTTCAAGACTGGATAATCCCTTTTACTTAATGACATTGGAAAACAAGGGAAAATGAATCAACCTGAAGACCCAGAACCATCCAAAAAACGACTTGCAACGGGTTATACTCCAGCCGTTGTAACCAATGCACGACGTCTTGTTTCAGGCGAGAATTCAAGAAAACAAAGGTCAGTGTCGAAAGCCGTCCAAAAGTCC
>NW_013765488.1:0-845 GCF_000517525.1 Limulus polyphemus
GCTTCCTTCGTACTGGATCACCCCTATTGCTGACATTCATATCTGGGATGCGACTTCTAACAGGACTGGAGATGTCTACATTATGGTTTAGCTGCGGGGTCTGGAAGGAGCTTGCCATTGTCTGGGGCTGATTAAGTCGATAGTTAATGTATCCTCCTTGTGTAAAAGACAACAAATCATCCTTTAATGTATCTAATTCGCTTTTAAATTTACTAATGTTTTTCATTTCTTGCCACTGTTGTTAACTTTCCTGTAGTTGCTGCTGACTTTCCTGCAACTGTTGGAGACTTTCTTCCTGTTTCCTTTCTGGTTCCTGTTGTCACTGCTGTAACCTCTATTCTTTTTTCTTTTCTCGTACTTCTTGTTTCGTTTCTCGTTCTTCTTGTTTCTTTTCTTTTTCCTACAACAACTGCTGTAATTTCTCTTCTTGTTTATTTTCTTTCTCCTCCAACCACTGCTGTAGTCTCTCTTCTTGTTTCTTTTCTCGTTCTTCTTGTTTCTTTTCTTTTCCTCCAACAACTGCTGTAATCTCTCTTGTTTATTTTGCTGTTCGAGCTGCCTTTGTTGTAGGTTTTCTTGCCATTGCTGTACTCTTTCTTCTTGTTTCTTTTCTCGTTCTTATTGTTTCTTTTCTTTTTCCTCCAACAACTGCTGTAATATCTCTTCTTGTTTTTTTTTTGCTGTTCTTGTATTGCTGCCATCAAATCTGCTAAGCTGTAGTTTGATTTGCCGCTTCTCGTTTCCATTTTTTTCTTTTCCATCCCACTCTCTGACACCAATTTGTTACGTCTCTGGTCGTTAGTTAATTTTCCGTAATAATTCTTTCCGAAGAAGTTTTAGCGATA
>NW_013765489.1:0-1851 GCF_000517525.1 Limulus polyphemus
CTCCGTTTGAAACTATGTCACCTCAGTTTTTGAGTTATAGTAATAAAAAAAAGACAGAATAACAAGAAATTCAAACTTTTTGCTATGATATTTACAGACATTACCAGAACTTGTGACTTAGTCATTACATAGATATTGTTATAAAAGGAAACACTGTATAGTATTGTAAAGTTCTGATGACCTATTGAGGAGATATTTAAAATACCATTTCGAGAAACAATCCCAGCCATCCCTACATAGGCAGTGCTGCCACCTGCCTGATAAGCCATTTGGGGTACTCACCATAACAGACGTGGTCCAAGGAACCTCAGATCCACAGACCGGCTCGCTAATCAGTGGACCACGCTCGACACCACGTGATTGCAACGAGAAGAATGAATGAGACGATAACTAAAAGGGGATTGTTCGTTGTTAAACGTAATCACACAATGGTCAATCTATGCTTTTCCCGCTACGGGTATCGAAGACAGAGTTTTAGCGTTATAAGCCATAAAACGTACCGCTGAGCCACCAGGAGACGGCTAATAGTGATTATGTACCTCGACATTTGATATTGTTACGTCTCCGTTTGTTAATTAACTTTCCGTAACTTCGTTCCGACGAAACTTTAGCGACACAAGTCCTTACTTAATAAAACTGGTTTATTCTTTCCGAATACAACTTTATGATACACTTATTTTCAACAATCGCGCTAAAACAAACGCTATATCAACGAACGTCAACAATACTTCTGACTGCAGTTCAATTACTCACTATCTACACATACATTATTGTCCCGTCACGTTGTCACCCTCTTTTATATACCAGCCTACCCTATATCTAGTAAATGCTAGAGCATTCGCCAAGGTACAGGATAGTTCTAGAAACGTGGCGTCACACTAGTCATGTGACTTCGCTGACGCAACAATATTGTTTAGTTTTCGAAGGCAATGTGATACTAAAAAGAAAATCAGAATAGTTAATTTTTTAACTGTGTGAAAATATAAAATATTTTGCTAAATACGTACAAAAGAAGTAATCGTCAAACTTACTTGAAATTTAGATTTTTAAAGGAGAAGTGTACTTCCACAATGCCGGTGGTTTTTACTCTCGTTCTCAGAATATCTTGCTCTGTAGGCATGTAGTCTTTCTTACCCAGGCGTTCCAAATCGTCCAGAAAACTATGAAAATCAAAAACGTTTTTAACACTTTCAACGAAGAACGCAGTTATTAAAGATTAACAAATTTTAAATAAGTTTATATTTTGAGCAAATAAAAGGTTTGGGCCATATGGATTTTTTTTGTTTTAGAGATAACTAGGCTTAGAATAACACGAAATGGGATTTTTAAGACTGTCTATCACATATTTTTTGTCATAGGAGATTCATCAGTCAATTAGGTCAAATCATAACAAGTAAACATGGGACTAATCAATTGGTCTTCTATAGGAAGTCTAATCAAACTTTTTACCTGAAGATAGCTTTCTTTATTGGTCTGCTGAAGCCTAATCAAGTATTCAGGTAAAAAGTTTGATTAGGCTTCAGTGGACCAATAAAGAAAGCTGTCTTCAGGTAAAAAGTTTGATTAGGCTTCAGCGGACCAATAAAGAAAGCTATATTCAGGTAAAAAGTTTGATTAGGCTTCAGTGGACCAATAAAGAAAGCTATTTTCAGGTAAAAAGTTCAGGTAAAAAGTTTGATTAGGCTTCAGTGGACCAATAAAGAAAGCTAGATAGCTTTCTTTATTGGTCGCTAAAGCCTAATCAAACTTTTTTACCTGAAGATAGCTTTCTTTATTGGTCCGCTAAAGCCTAATCAAACTTTTTTACCTGAAAATAGCTTTCTTTATTGGTCCGCTGAAGCCTAATCAAAC
>NW_013765490.1:0-1606 GCF_000517525.1 Limulus polyphemus
CAAATGTACCTGTTTTCAGCACGAGTTTGGGGCAAAGGACTAGCAATGTCAGTGGCTACTCTTTCCATTGGTGTGCCAACTTGATATAACTTCATTGGAGCACGTCCCTTATGCTTGGGTCCCCATTTAACACAACAAGTACTGCATGTCCTGCACCATTCTTCCACATCTTGCCTCATACCTATCAAGTAAAATCTCTGTCATAGGTGACTCAATGTTTTCTTAACTCTGAGATGTCCTCCTGTTAAACTATCATGTGATTGACGCAGCATAACTTCCCGTAACTTTCTCGGTAAAACCGTTTGCCAGATCGTCACTTGCCCATCTGCAGTTTCCCATTTCCGGAGAAGAATACCATCTTCAAGCTTCAACTGGTCCCATTGTGCCCAATAGTTCTTTATCACAGGGCTTAAACTAGACACCTTCTCCCAAGCAGGGCGCAAAACACTTGCTTTTAGAAAATCAATTATTGGCTTCAAATCTTGGTGTTTCTACTGCTCTGATTTAATATCTATACTTGGTTCCACTTCACCATCATCAACTTCTTCAGTCACTTTGACTTCAGCTTGATGACACCTGGTTAGTTCAACCTCTCTTTTAACAGTTACCGGAATTTGGCATTTGTTGTTCCCAAACGTCATTTTATCAAATTAATTACAAACTTCCTCGGTATTAAATAGTCCAATCCTAATATGCATTGGTCTTGAATGTCAGCCAGTATACTTTCTGTCTGTTCTTCATGCCCATGAGCTCAATAGTTACCCACACTGGTCCCCACAACCTTGCATAATGTCCTGTCACACCACAGAGCTTCTGTACAGCTTCTGATACTCCTTTGTGATTCAGCACCTCGATACTCACAAGGTTTTGCTGAGACGCAGAATTTATGACAAAGTTGCACCTTTGATCATCCAGCTTTCCTGTCACTGGCTCCTCATATGTCGTTGCTTTCTACAGTTCCAACAACCTTTCTGGGTAGCAGCCTTTCCTGCTGTGGCATCTTCCCTGTGTTGAAGCTGCAGGCATTAAGCTCTCTTGTACCCAGGTTTATTACAGTGCCAGCAAAGTCCCTCAAACTTCTCTGAATGCTGCCCTTTTCTGGCCTTGAATACAGATGACTGTACCAACCTTGGTATCTCTGTGCTGGACTTAATGTAGGATTCAAATTCAAGAGCTCTGGCCATTGCATCCTGCATAGTAGAGGGATGTGCTTGCATTACTTGTATCTTCAGTTGTGGACTGTCTGTCCAAGGCATCTACAAACTGATCCCTCAGCACAACTTAAGGTCATCGGGTGGCGCAGTTGGGTAGGCCTTGTGTGCCATACTTTCCAAATCCTGTGCTAGCTCTTGCAGGCTCTCTCCTTTAGCACGGACTCTCGTCCTAAACCTAGCCCTGTAGACTTCTGACTGATTTTAGGTTCCATACTTGAGTTCTAGAGCCGCTAGCAATGCTCTATAGTTGTGCCTATCGTCTGCTGACAACTGTCCAAGTATTTCCAGTGGTTGTCCCTTCAAGCTCCTTGCCAGATATACTGCTTTCTGCTCCTCTGTCCATCCATTCATCTGTGCCATTCAATTGTACTCTATATGCTTCCCACAGTGCC
>NW_013765491.1:0-845 GCF_000517525.1 Limulus polyphemus
GCTTTCTGTTATTGTTGTTAGAGTGGTGTTTACTCCAATGTAAGGCTTCTATTATTGTTGTTATAGTGGTGTCTACTCCAATGTAAGGCTTTCTGTTATTGTTGTTAGAGTGGTGTCTACTCCAATGTAAGGCTTTCTATTATTGTTGTTAGAGTGGTGTCTACTCCAATGTAAAGCTTTCTGTTATTGTTGTTATAGTGGTGTCTACTCCAATGTAAGGCTTTCTGTTATTGTTGTTATAGTGGTGTCTACTCCAATGTAAAGCTTTCTGTTATTGTTGTTAGAGTGGTGTCTACTCAAATGTAAAGCTTTCTGTTATTGTTCTTAGAGTGGTGTCTATTCCAATGTAAGGCTTTCTGTTATTGTTGTTAGAGTAATGTCTACTCCATTGTAAAGCTTTCTGTTAATGTTCTTAGAGTGGTGTCTACTCCAATGTAAGGCTTTCTGTTATTGTTCTTAGAGTGGTGTCTACTCCAATGTAAGGCTTTCTGTTATTGTTGTTAGAGTGGTGTCTACTCCAATGTAAAGCTTTCTGTTATTGTTCTTAGAGTGGTGTCTAATCAAATGTAAGGCTTTCTGTTATTATTGTTAGAGTGGTGTCTACTCCAATGTAAAGCTTTCTGTTATTGTTCTTAGAGTGGTGTCTACTCCAATGTAAGGCTTTCTGTTATTCTTGTTAGAGTTGTGTCTTCTCTAATGTAAAGCTTTCTGTTATTGTTGTTAGAGTGGTGTCTACTCCAATGTAAGGCTTTCTGTTATTGTTCTCAGAGTAGTGTCTACTCCAATGTAAGGCTTTCTGTTATTGTTGTTAGAGTTGTGTCTTCTCTAATGTAAAGCTTTCTGTT
>NW_013765492.1:0-845 GCF_000517525.1 Limulus polyphemus
CTTCATATCTTTTGAACTATACCATCTAACATTTTCTTAACCAGCTGTCCATAATTACACACTGATGCCAGAATGTATTTTGAGATAGTAAAGTCCAGGCAAATGTGGCTTGACATTTGGACGGAAAATGCTGTTCATCATTTATGGCCTCCATTGTTGCAGTATATCTGAGTTTTCAATTTTACATAAAACATCACTTTTTCTTTCAAAGTAGTTGTGATGTCATCTTCTAAATGCACTTTTTCAGTTTACTATTTCTGATCTTTTTCTACTAGAACTTTACGGTATATTCTTGTAGCTCATCGTTTGTGCATTCTATGCTGTCAGTAGATACAACCATAAAATGCCAACACTTATACGAAAGACAGGATCATTAGCATTCTTTACAGTTTAACTTTATCTGCTATCAATTCCTTAGAATGAAGTCTGTTTTACTTCCTATAGTGATGACTTTGTTGAAAGTCCTCGCAACCCTTATACTTTCAAGAAACACAGTCATGCCTATGTGTTATTGTAGAAATGAACCAAGCAACATTCAGCCTGTATGCTCTGAAATTACCACAACACATTTGAACACAGTCTGAGAGCTCCATCTCTTTCAAGTCAGCCAAACTATAACTGGACTCTGCTATCTCCTATTGTCCTGCTGTTTCTAAACAACTGAGTAAAAGTAAAATATATTCTAATAACATTTAAGTCTCATTTTCAATGTCCGAACTGTCACCAGCTCAAGATGTGGGAAGTCTCATTTTCAATGTCCGAACTGTCACCAGCTCAAGATGTGGGAAGTCTCATTTTCAATGTTCGAACTATCACCAGCTTAAGATGTGGGAAGTCTCATTTTT
>NW_013765493.1:0-843 GCF_000517525.1 Limulus polyphemus
ATAGGTGTAAGTAAAAATGTCCAAAGTTGTTCAATCTGACAGTAATATAAGTTTTAGGAAAATCAGTGAAATAAAAAATTCGGCTACTTTTTGTGACTTTGGATATCAGAGCACTTTTTGTGTAAGTACCTGCATTGAGAGTTCAATCCTGCAATCGCCTCTGTGTGCATTGATGTAAGACGATACAATGCTTACAGGCAGTTGATACAAGTAGTGTGATGAGTGTGCACGTGGTTACACAGCTTTGTGATAGAGAAGACGTGTGCTTCTACGTATATTTGTGTGTTGTACATATGTGTTTATATATTTATATTTAAATCTGGAACACTGGTTCAATACACAGATTAAACCCGAACAGGCGACTTTTTGCGACTTTGGATATCAGAGTGCTTTTTCTTTAAGTACCTGCAATGAAGTTTCCAAGAAAAGCGATTACGAGCCTGCTGCAGCAGTTGTGTTTTAACTTGCATTGCCGTGTTTAAACCGATTTGAAGAGTGCCGTATATAAAAGGGACTGACTTCAGTGAATTGTGTCATATATTTTTTTCATATTTGAGTGTTGAAAGAGCTTACAAGAGGTAAGCATCTAATATTTTCAAACTTTGATATTTATTTAAGCCCTATATTTTAATCACTATACCCTCAAAAAATGACTTAATTAAATTAACAAAGATTTTAATTAAATTAGTATCAAATTCTTAATACTGTATTTGCCTATTAAGATTCTTAATAATTTTATTAAATATGATCCTAATTATTTTTTATGAAGCTCTTCTAATTAACTTACATAATAAATTTGAATACATTGGCAAATTATAAAAATTGCTTAATCAAATAACTTAT
>NW_013765494.1:0-845 GCF_000517525.1 Limulus polyphemus
ACACCAAGCACTTGCAACTAATGACCACTATGATATCATGGTACATCAAGCGCTTGCAAACAATAACCACTGTGGTATCGTGCCACACCAAGCACTTGCGACCAATAACCACTATGATATCATGGTACATCAAGCACTTGCGACCAATAACCACTATGATATCATGGTACACCAAGCACTTGCGACTAATAACATAAAAAATTATCATTAGATCCGACATTTCTTAGATTTGAAAAATTATAACCAACAATTTACAAATATAATAGATGACCCCCTCTCTTAAATTCAATTAAATTTCTTGTAGACAATAACTTAAAAATAACTTCCCCATTTAAGCTTATCTTTTTACTATGTTTTTTTTGTGCAACAACGTTTATAGATAAATATAAACCTATAATATACAAAACTAATGGATGGTCCCTCTCTTTAATTTCACTAAATTTTCTATTGATGCTAAATATCTTTAAAACCAAAAGTTATTTTATTCAAACAGTAGACCTAACATTAATTAATATATAGGTATACTCAATTTAATTTAACCTAATTAATATTAACATTAATTAATATATAGGTATACTCAATTTAATTTAACTTAATTAATATTAACATTAATTAATATATAGGTATACTCAATTTAATTTAACTTTAATTAATATACAGGTAAACTCAATTTGATTTAATTTTAATTAATATTAACATTAATTAATAAATAGGTATACTCAATTTAATTTAACTTTAATTAATATAAACATTAATTAATATAGAGGAATAGTCAATTTAATTTAATTAATATTAACATTAATTAATATACAGGTAAACTCAATTTGATTTAATTTTAATTAATA
>NW_013765495.1:0-3357 GCF_000517525.1 Limulus polyphemus
AAGCTTGTTTGTTTACTTTTTTTTTACGATTGCATTTTCACTTTAAGCTATCTATCGTGTTTTTGTATTTTTTTGAAGATCCGTATTCCTCCTTTTTAGATTAATAATTTTTAATAATCTTGTTTCTTTAGTTTGTTTATGTCCATCGTGGATATAAGTCTGTATTTTAGCAATACTGCTCTATTTGAAACAGTTTAGTTTAATGAAATAAGTCGTTGGTGTATGATGTTCTCTCGCGAAGCAATGATAACCTTTGGATTAGCTTCATGCAGATTGGATGGCTATTGCTCCTGTTATCATTGCCACAATGTTATCATTGATAGTGGTACTGCATGTATGATCAATATGATGCACGGTATTCAACATACAACATGTTATTAATATGTTTGTAAAATGTTTATAGTTACTATATTTATACCCTGTAACTATGTGGGGAATCTGTAAACACTGGATTGGAGGGATTACTGAACTATACTGGAATGGTGCATGGACTGAATTTTGTAACTGCATGAGTTTTATACATGCAATGCATGTTGACTAGTATTTATATCTATATATACATGCAGGCTTTATAGTTTTTTTAAGATGTAAAGCTGTATATATAGAGAGCCATGTGAAATTTTTCAAGTTGTATAGATGCATGTATATATATTTAATTGAAATATAAGACAATATGTCATAATATAATAGTATATATATATATATATATATATATATATATATTTATATACAAATAAGCTATTTTTAACATTTCTTATAGTTCCCTCCTCCTCTCTGCTGGCCATAGTAAGGCCGGTCACGGTTTTTCTGCAGCTAGCCAGATTTTCTCCTAGAGTGACATTCTGTATTCTAAGAGGTCGAAAACGTGTTATTAACAATTAACAACCCTCTTCCACTGTGACGACCCTAAACTCTGGTGGGCCGTCGCTGCTGCATACTTTATCTGAAACTAAATAAAATACGTAACTACAAAACTTCTGTCTCACATTCGCCTAGAATTGTCATCTCCTGCTTGCACGATTCTTGTCACTCATTAAAGTCAGCTTCAATGATGGCTACTCTAGCTACAGTATCTATAAAATTCGCAATCACGCAGTGTTGACTATAATTCGACACTTACCATCAGCCATCACCGTGACTGCCGATCCGATGCTCGAAACTGAGCTTGGTACTATCTTCTAAACTTCGACTTAAAGATTTATGTTGTGGGAAACAGCCTAGACGTTTTTATAAAATGGCCGAAATCGATCATGCAGTGGTAAAAAAGAAACAAAAACTGTCATCCTGTCAACAGCGTCGTGACCGAAAGGGCAAGAATCCTATAGATAAAGAAATGATACGCGACATCAATACAGTTACAACAGTAAGTTAATAATAGCTATGGAACATGTGTCATGCCTGCCATATATACATTAAATTACATCCACGGCCTGCACGAGGCTATATATATATATGCATGTAGTAGATTATGAGGCTCCATATAAACCACAAACAACATTTAAACGACTGGGTGTCAACAGTTATGAAGCCACTGTTATTTGCTTGTAGTCAAATAAACTTAAAAATGACCGTACACAATGCGAAATGATGCGTTTATTAATACTGCCCAGGTTTTATTACAATATTCACAGCCATATTTGTTGTAGGTTGGCGGGACAATATTAAATAATAATAGAGAAAAACAAACGGGCGATCCCTATTATGAAGCACTACTTGGGTCTCACATATACTCCAACAATCTAACGTTCTGTACGTAACAATATTTTTACTGTAGATACTTTAATATTCTGAATATAATACTACTTTTAAATGTTACTTATTCAAAATTACGGTAAAAGCTACGTACAGTTGGAATCTAAGTGAAATCGGTGTTTTCTACTTTTTTCTAGTTATTTAAACACATTTTTACACTTTTCATACAACGTCAAACTACAAAGGACAACAAAACGAGGAATTTTTATAACTTGCAGATAACAAAAAAGTGGACAAAAAGGCACAAAAAAAACTCAGGTAAATATGGACATGTGTAGCGCTTGTTACAAGTGTTATTAGTGAATACATACAGTACTGAATTGCCATTACTTCTACATTTCTTTCGGTGGCAGCCATTGACCTCTTGCATCTTTTGTGCTTGGGATTGTAACATTTTTATTGTGAAGTTTCTCAATATTCAATGGCTCAGCGTGACCTAGAATTTTGCGTTCAAGACTGAAATCGGAAGGTCCATATTGTTGAACAAGTTCTGCTGTAGGTGTGTTACAAGAGTGACTGTCAATCCCGTTATGCGGTTCAAAGCTCTTATGGTGGCGTGCGCTGCTGACTGCCATTTTGGTTTAAAATACCAAATACTCAGATTCTAATATGTGGATATACTGCACATATATAATATATCACGACTATAACCCTCTGATCTTGTTATACACTTATATAAACATAATAGTTTTGTCTGTTGTATGTCCATGTAATTACTTCGCAGGGTGTGGATGAATCTTCACCAAAATTGATATATAGGTTCATTAGTTCCATGCGGGGGAACATGCAAATTTTCAGTTTTGCGGTTTTCGTGGCCGTTTTTTACCACTACTTCTCCCCTTGTAGATTGACCTTTGCCAAATTTGATATGGAGGTTCATTGGGTCTATGGGGAAATACATACAGCTTTTCAGTTTTTCATTTTGCGATTTTTATGGGCGTTTTTCGTTATTAACAATTACATATAAGGGAAACAACTTTTCATGCCCTAAGATAACCTTTCATTAATCATAAATTTACATAACTTTCGTCCAGGAGATAGGTACTCCAACTAGTATGTGGTTTCTCGTTCCCCGTAAACTCGTACTGTTTAATCCATGATATAAAAGACGCCCTTCACATTATTATACATCACATCGTTAGCTTATTGCTGTTGAGTTTTATTCTTTTGTAATTTTTATCATATTACTTCGTTAATTGTCTACGTAGTTTCGTCTTTCTTTTATCACTGTTAGTAGTTGTGTATGTGGTTGCCATGTATGTGTTTCTTTTGTTTGGGTGTTTTGGTATTCTTGATGTACATTGCTGCGTTGCGTGCTTGTTTGAACTCTCCTGTCTGTGGATGAAGGACTTTATACTACGTAACATACAAGAATACATCGGCTTCAACTTAAACTGAGTGAGCCAGAAGTAATAGATTATATGTTTGTTTTTGTCCCCCCCCCCCACTGAGGCTAAAATTAGCATATATATATTCGTGTGTGGTTATATATATATATATTATACGCAATATCTACTATTATTGTGTAAACATGCAAAATAAAGTACGTAGACAATACATGCAAAATAAAGATACGTAGACAATACGTGCAAAATAAAGATACGT
>NW_013765496.1:0-2189 GCF_000517525.1 Limulus polyphemus
AACACACCACAATACTCATCCCGTAATCATGTCTAACACACCACAATAGTCATCCTCTAAACGTGTCTAACACACCACAATACTCATCCCGTACACGTGTCTAACACACCACAATACTCATCCGTACACGTGTCTAAAACACAACAATACTCATCAAGTACACGTGTCTAACACACCACAATACTCATCCTCTAAACGTGTCTAACACACCACAATACTCATCCTCTAAATGTATTTAACCTACCACAATGCTCATCCTCTAAATGTGGCTAACACCAAAATACTTATATTCTAAATGTGTCTAACACTCCACAATACTCATCGTGTAAATGTGTCTAACACTCCACAATACTCATCATCTAAATGTGTCTAACACACCACAATACCCATCCTCTAAAAGTGTCTAACACACCACAATACTCATCCTCTAAATGTGTCTAACACCACAATACTTATAATCTAAATGTGTCTAACACGTACGGGATCAGTATTGTGATGTGTTAGACACGTTTAGAGTATGAGTATTGTGGTAACGTGTCTAACGTATTGTGGTGTTCATCCTCTAAACGTGTCTAACACACCACAATACTTATATTCTAAGTATGTCTAACACACCACAATACTCATCCTCTAAACGTTTCTAACACACCACAATACTCATCCCGTACAAGTGTGTAACACACCACAATACTCATCTAGTACACGTCTCTAACACACCACAATACTCATCCTCTAAATGTATTTAACCTACAACAGGTATTGTGGTGTGTTAGACACATTTAGAATATAAGTATTGTGGTTTTAGACACATTTAGAGGATGAGTATTGTGGTGTGTTAGACACTTTTAGAGGATGAATATTGTGGTATTTTAGACACGAGTAATGGATGAGTATTGTGATGTTTTAGACACGTGTACGGGATGAGTATTGTGGTGTGTTAGACACGTGTACAGGATGAGTATTGTGGTGTGTTAGAGACGTTTAGAGTATGAGTATTGTTGTGTGTTAGACATGTGTACGGGATGAGTATTGTGGTGTTAGACACATTTAGAGGGTGAGCATTGTGGTATGTTAAATACATTTAGAGGATGAGTATTGTGGTGTGTTAGACACGTTCAGAGGATGAGTATTGTGGATTGTTAGACACGTGTACTGGATGAGTATTGTTGTGTGTTAAACACGAGTACGGGATGAGTATCGTGGTGTGTTAGACACGTTTAGAGGATGAGTATTGTGGTGTGTTAGACACTTTTACAGGATGGGTATTGTGGTGTGTTAGACACATTTAGACGATGAGTATTGTGGAGTGTTAGAAACATTTACACGATGAGTATTGTGGAGTGTTAGACACATTCAGAATATAAGTATTGTAGTGTTAGCCACATTTAGAGGATGGGCATTGTGGTAGGTTAAATACATTTAGAGGATGAGTATTGTGGTGTGTTAGACACTTTTAGAGGATGGGTATTGTGGTGTGTTAGACACATTTAGACGATGAGTATTGTGGAGTGTTAGACACATTTACACGATGAGTATTGTGGAGTGTTAGACACATTTAGAATATAAGTATTGTGGTGTTAGACACATTTAGAGGATGAGCAGTTGGACACGTTTAGAAAATGAGTATTGTGGTATGTTAGACACGTTTATAGGATGAGTATTGTTGTGTGTTAGACACCTTTAGTATATAAGTATTGTGGTGTTAGCCACATTTAGAGGATGAGCATTGTGGTAGGTTAAATACATTTAGAGGATGAGTATTGTGGTGTGTTAGACACGTGTACGGGATGAGTATTGGATGAGTATTGTGGTGTGTTAGACACGTTTAGAAGATGAGTATTGTGGTGTCTGTTAGACACGTTTAGAGGATGAGTATTGTGGTGTGTTAGACACGTTTAGAGGATGAGTATTGTGATGTGTTAGACACATTTAGACGATGAGTATTGTGGTGTGTTAGACACGTTTAGAGGATGAGCATTAACCACAATACTCATCCCGTACACCTGTCTAACACACCACAATACTCATCCAGTACACGTGTCTAACACACCACAATACTCATCCTCTGAACGTTTCTAACACACCACAATACTCATCCCGTACACATGTCTAACACACAACAATACTCATCCTCTAAACGTGTCTAACACACCACAATACTCATCCTCTAAACGTGTCTAACACACAAC
>NW_013765497.1:0-1599 GCF_000517525.1 Limulus polyphemus
TGAAAATATTAACAATACTTGCTATTATAATAATTTGTATTTTAAACATTAATAATATTTACTTTGAAATTAATGTATGTATTAAAATGCTAATTTAATACATATATATATTACCATTAAATAGTAATTCTATTCTATTTGAAATATTATTATAAAGTCTTGGAGCAATGATACTGATAAAATTCTAAATATTACCTTCTTTACTCGAGGAACTTTTAAATTCTAAAGTCGTCAGCTCCATATATCTTGCCCCCCCCCCCAGTGGCACAGCGGTATGTCTGCGGACTTACAACTCTAGAAACCGGATTTCGATACCCGTGATGGGCAGAGCACAGATAGCCCATTGTGTAGCTTTGTACCGACTCTGCTCAATAGTGACGCTACTCGTACCTGATAGCAACTTTAAAATGGATTTATTTTAGTTACACCCCCACCCCACGGTTGGGTCAACGGTAAGTTTACGGGCTTACAATGCTTAAATCCTTAGTTTAAATCCTTTTGGTGGGCCGAGCACAGATAGCCCATTGTGTAGTTTTGTGCTTAATTAAATTACAAACAAACAAATTACAAACCATATATCTTTGCTAACTCTATTCAATGTTCTATAAATATATAATTTACGTAAGGGTAATACACTTAACTTTTTAATATGTAATTTTATATTATCATACTGTAATAACGATAACACACACCTTATAATATTTGTGTTACTGTATTATAACTCCTAAATTTGCTTAAATACGTACCTTCCCAACAGATCATACCGTACTGTCGGATATAATAAAACCAAGCTAGAATTAAGGGCTAGAATTCCTTTAATAATAAAATCTTACTGCAACATGTTCTATTTGTTTTTCCATGACTTTAATTTGTAATCGGTTATTATTTCAAAATATTTAACATGGCCAAGTGGTTAGGGCGCTCGACTCGCAATCTGAAGGTCGCGGGTTCGAATCCCCGTCACACAAAACTTGCTCACTCTTTCAGCCGTGTGGGCGTTATAATGTGACGGTCAATCCCATTATTCGTTGGTAAAAGAGTAGCCCAAGAGTGGGTAGTGATGACTAGCTGCCTTCCCTCTAGTCTAAATTAGGGACAACTAGCGAAGGTAACCCTCGTGTAGTTTTGCGCGAAATTCAAACCAAACAAAATTTAACATATTCTGATTTTGGTTAATATTTGTGATATTTTTACAGTCGAAACACTTACATCTTCATTTTGTATAGCTTAATTAAATATTTTAAATAATTTGTTTTCCTTCATTTAAAGAAAATCTCATATAACTGTTTTCTTGACTTTTCAGCATAATATATATATTAATTAAGGCATTTTTTTATATATTTTAAATCACAACTTATTTTTTAAAGCGCCATTATCAGAATTACATTATGAATTAACAGAATCGTCTATGAAACTGTTTATTACCCATTCAATTTAATTGTACAAAAATCAGATAAATAAAATAAAAATAAGAATTGATTCGTAACTGATCCATAGGGTACTCCAGAAGTAATTTCAGTTTCATTGATCATGATTATGTTAATTGTAACTCCTTGTTTTCTGCTTTATATATATATATATATATATATATATATCTAC
>NW_013765498.1:0-1148 GCF_000517525.1 Limulus polyphemus
TATCTGAGGGTTTTCACTAACAAACTCTACTAGCATAATTCTAGATGTTTCTATCTGAGGGTTTTCGCCAACAAACTTTACTTGTATAATTCTAGATGTTTCTATCTGAGGGTTTTCACTAACAAACTCTACTAGCATAATTCTAGATATTTCTATATGAGGGTTTTCACTAACAAACTTTACTAGCATAATTCTAGATGTTTCTATCTGAGGATTTTCACTAATAAACTTTATTTGTATAACTCTAGATGTTTCTCTCTGAGGATTTTCGCCAACAAAATTTAAACTGCGTGATAAAGAAACATTTATCGAAAGACAGACAGACATAGAAACATCTCTCTATTCAAAATCATTACACATTTTAATGATATATTAATATTTTTTTCTCTCTCAAAAGCAGCCGAAAATATTTTTCTTGGTGCCATATTGATTATAGATCTTCATATCTTTGACGAAGTGTTTTTCACGTCACCCGCGAGTGATCTAACGCAGGCCATAAGAAAACGCGCTATTAACCAATCGCATTTCGCGCGCACACGCACACACGCAAATCGCCAGTATGGGAAACTCTGCTGATCGTCTTACACTCGTCCCTTGTCAAATATAATGAACTAGTGAATTATATGACTTCCATGTCTTTTCTTTGTAATCTCTAGAGTTTTGTGTCCATAGAAAAGCTCACTTTTGAATTTGTGTTTGGATTTTCTTTTGTAAATTAAGATAATACAGATACATTCCCCATAGAGTTATACATTTCGTACCTTTGACGATTGGTTTACACATACATTCCCCATAGAGTTATACATTTCGTACTTTTGACGATTGGTTTACACATACATTCCATATAGAGTTATACATTTCGTACTTTTGACGATTGGTTTACATATACATTCCCCATAGAGTTATACATTTCGTACTTTTGACGATTGGTTTACACATACATTCCATATAGAGTTATACATTTCGTACTTTTGACGATTGGTTTACACATACATTCCCCATAGAGTTATACATTTCGTACTTTTGACGATTGGTTTACATATACATTCCCCATAGAGTTATACATTTCGTACTTTTGACGATTGGTTTACACATACATTCCCCATAGAGTTATACATTTCGTACTTTTGACGATTGGTTTACACATA
>NW_013765499.1:0-861 GCF_000517525.1 Limulus polyphemus
TCATGTTTTCTTATTGACACTACAATGTATTGTTAAATCTTGTGTCTACTTATTGACAGTACACAGTTTTGTTAAATCTTGTGTCTTCTTATTGACAATACACAGTATTGTTAAATCTTGTGTCTTCTTATTGACAGTACACAGTATTTTTAAGTCTTGTGTCTTCTTATTACAGTACATATTTTATTTTTTGTCTCTTCTTATTGACACTACACAGTATTGTTAAATCTTGTGTCTCCTTTTTGATAGTACACAGTATTGTTAAATCTTGTGTCTTCTTATTGACAGTACACAGTATTATTAAATCTTATGTCTTCTTATTGACACTTCACAGTATTGTTAATCTTGTGTCTTCTTATTGACAGTACACATTGTTAATCTTGTGTCTTCTTAATGATAGTACACAGTATTGTTAAATCTTGTGTCTTCTTATTGACACTAAATAGTATTTTTAAATCTTGTGTCTTCTTTTTGATAGTACACAGTATGTTAAATCTTGTGTCTTCTTATTGACAGTACACAGTATTGTTAAATATTGTGTCTTCTTATTGACAGTACACAGTATGGTTAAATCTTGTGTCTATTTATTGACAGTAGACAATATCGTAAAATCGTGTGGTTTGTCAGTGATAGTATACAGTATTTTTAAATCTTATGTCTTCTTATTGACAGTACACAGTATTGTTAAATCTTGTATCTTCTTATTGATAGTACACTGTATCGTTAAATCTGGTGCCTTCTTATTTACAGTACACAGTATTGTTAAATCTTGTGTCTTCTTATTGACAGTACACAGTTTTTTAAATATTGTGTCTTCTTATTGACAGTACACAGTTTTGTTAAATCTTGTGTCTACTTACT
>NW_013765500.1:0-845 GCF_000517525.1 Limulus polyphemus
TGTCATGCTCTGCTGTCCTATAGGCCATCAACAGTGGAGGGAGTAAGACATCCCAGTCATCTTGGCAGCTATTACAAAACTTTGCCAATTCTTGTCCCAGTGTCCAGTTGTACTTTTCTACCATCCCATAAGACTGTGGGTGAAGTGGCATTGTTCTGGTTTTCGTATGCCAAACAACTTGCAGCATTCATGGAACACAGCTGATTCAAAGCTACGGCCTTGATCTGAATGCAGTTCATATGACATACCAAGTCTGAAAAAGAAATCACTAATAGCCAAAGCTACTGTTGTAGCTTCCTGATTTGGTATTGCATATGCCTCAAGCCACTTGGTGAAATAATCCATCACCACACAAATGTACTTGTTTTCAGCACGAGTTTGAGGCAAAGGACCAGCAATGTCAATGGCTACTCTTTCCATTTGTGCACCAACTTGATATAACTTCATTGGAGCATGTCCCTTATACTTGGGTCCCCTTTTAGCACATGTACTGCACGTCCTACACCATTCTTCCACATCTTGCCTCATACCTATCCAGTAAAATCTGTTTCGTAGGTGACTCAATGTCTTCTTAACTCCGAGATGTCCTCCTGTTAACCTGATGACTACCGGCTACTAACTTTCTTAGCAGGCAATGCAAGTGTGAGGGCAAAATCATTTGTGAATTGAAAAAATGATAGACAACTTATCTTTTAATGGATTTCTGATTTTGTTTTTATAAATAGTAGCATAACATTCAATTATTTGTACAAAATTGTATTAGTTAATGAAGTTTAAAGAGGAATTTAATGAAAAAATTCCTAAAATACGTTTTAGACTGTAAATAAGCGCTCTCTAAGAAGAAA
>NW_013765501.1:0-846 GCF_000517525.1 Limulus polyphemus
TTTTCTTTACTCGTTTTTCTTGTTTCTTTTCTTTTTCTTCCATCAACTGCTGTAATCTCTCTTGTTTATTCTGCTGTTCAAGCCGCCACTGTTGCAGGTTTTCTTGTCACTGCTGTTGTCTTTCATCTTGTTTCTTTTCTCGTTCTTCTTGTTTCTTTTTTTCCTCCAACAACTGCTGTAATCTCTCTTCTTGTTTCTTTTATTTTTCCTCCAAAACTGTTGTAATCTCTCTTCTTGTTTCTTTTCTCGTTCTTCTTGTTTCTTTTGCTGTTCTTGTATTGCTGCCATCAAATCTGCTAATCGTTTCCATCATTCTTTTTTTCCGTCCCTCTCTTTGTTACGTATCTGCTTGTTCGTTATTTTCCGGTAGAAATTCTTTCTGAGGAACTTCAGCGATACAAGTCCTTTCTTGATTAAACCAGTTTATTCTTTCTCGATACAAACTTTAGTACACAGTAATTCCACAGCCAATATGTTTCTCGTCACTTTAAACTTAACAATTTCTATAATACACATTATAAATCACAGCAATTCACAATCTCGATAACTTCGTCCCCGACGAGTACAAAGCTACACGAGGGCTATCTGCGCTAGCCGTCCCTAATTTGGCAGTGTAAGACTAGAGGGAAAGCAGCTAGTCATCACCACCCACCGCCAACTCTTGGGCTACTCTTTTACCAACGAATAGTGGGACTGACCGTCACATTATAACGCCCCCACGGCTGCAAGGGGCGAGCATGTTTGGTGTGACGGGGATTTGAACCCACGACCCTCAGATTGCGAGTCGAGCACCTTAACCACCTGGCCATGCCGGGCCTGGGCCCGTTGGGTCACCCACTATTCAGA
>NW_013765502.1:0-1652 GCF_000517525.1 Limulus polyphemus
TTTAAGTGAGCGACTTTAAGGTCCACTTCTGTCACAAATAGGATAATTTTCTCTAAAATCTCACGAATAGCGTCTTAAGTGATTTTCTCTGTTCGACTGTGGTGACGTAAACGCTTCAAATACTTCTTGAAAACGTGAGCATTGTGATTAAACAGTCCGATATTGTTGCAGTCGGGATCCACGAGTTTTCGACCTTTATTTCTTACACAGCGTAACGCACATCGATGTCCGTTATATAATCCTGGTTCCCAGGTCGTTACACACATCGCACAGTTGTGAATACAAAGGTAGAGCTTACCGCGCATGCCCGTCGACGTTCCACTCTTCATGGCACTACATTCTGAGAGTAACGTTATTAATCCGCTGACGATATACAGGACCAAGTAGGTAAATTTGGGATCCTAAAAAAGAGGCAAAACAGAATTTGGATATGTTAATATGAAAAGTCAAAACAATTGCTCAGCATAAAGACATTACGTCACGTGCTTGACTTTACCTAACATACAGGGTGGCCTAAAAATAATACAACTCTAGAATCTGCAGATAATTCCCCAATAGTAACTTCTATTCGGATAACTCACAATAATCAAAAACGTAACTGGTCGGTGGAGCGAGATTTATTCCACAGTGGAGTCCCCTGGTGTCTCAGAGGTTAAGTTATGGGTTTACATCACTAAAATCCAGGGCACAGATGGCCCTTGTGATGGTCAATCCCACTATTCGTTGGTAAAAGAGTAGCCCAAGAGTTGGCGGTGGGTGGTGATGACTAGCTGCCTTCCCTTTAGTCTTACACTGCTAAATTAGGGACGGCTAGCCCTCGTGTAGCTTTGCGCGAAATTAAAAAAGGTGTTTTTTAATTTCGCGCAAAGCTACACGAGGGCTAACCGTCCCTAATTTAGCAGTGAAAGACTAGAGGGAAGGCAGCTAGTGAAAGAGTGAGTTAGTTTGGTTTTGGGTTTGGTAAAGACCCAAAACCAAACTAACTCACTCTTTCACTCATTAAAAAAAACAGAAAAAAAAGAGGGGAGCCCAAGAACACATATTTATTAAAGGGGGAATTATGATAAAAGTTTGGGAAAGGCTAATTTATACACCTTCTGTAAAGACATTTTTTTTATGTTATCGTGAAATAATAGGTACTGAATCATAAATTACGATTTGTTTGGTATTTTGCCGTTATAATACGTTTTTGTTATTTACAACCATCGAAATACACAAACTACATGTTATCATAATTATATTCTAGGCTTAAGATGTAGAGTTGTGAAGGAACTTTTGAAGGTCCATTTCAACTCTGTTTTCGGAATGATTTACTTTATGATCGTGATTACGTTGTGTTAGGACATTGTGTAAGTTATGTCTTCTGAACTTCTAGTTAAATTGAGAGAAAATCAAACTTACAAAACTCTCGATTCAACCTGTAGAACATTTATAACAATGAGATACAATATTACCACGATTCTCTTTTATTTCCACTCACCCCTTTACTACCGTGTCAATAGTTTATGTTCACATAAAGTTTATATTTGGCACGCTCACCCCTTTACTAGCGTGTCAATAGTTTATGTCCACGTAAAGTTTATATTTGGCATGCTCACCCCTTTACTAGCGTGTCAATAGTTTATGTCCACGTAAAGTTTATATTTGGCATA
>NW_013765503.1:0-845 GCF_000517525.1 Limulus polyphemus
TGTGATTGACTCTATCTGTGAGAGCCTGGGTGGTAATGTCGTGGACTGTCTCCAGCACTTCGGTGCTGGCCGATACACTGTCCAATCTGGCTGTGGCAAACGAGCTGTTGGGTCGAGGAGCTTTCTCGGTAAATGGTGCCTCCATCTCGGTGAGTCCTGCAGGCCAAAATCTGAAATGGATTACCCTGCATTCTGCCCTTTATGAAATGTCATACGAAGTGATTAGTGCTGCTCTACGACCATATGGACGAGTTATCAAAATAGAATACGAGTGTTATCCATCACGTCCTGGAGTCTGCACTGGTAACAGGAGAATACGTATGGATATGACATCTCCGGTTCCCAATTTTTTCAAAATTGGAAATTACACAGTCATAGTCAACTACCCGGGCTTGCGATGCTTGTGCCGCCGTTGCGGTCTCGGAGGTCACCTTGCCAACCAGTGTGAGGTGCTCGCGTTGTTTGGCATATGGCCATGAGGAGGCCCAGTCACCTTCCTCAGGTCCTGTGGGTAATGCTTCCCAGCCCATCCCTGAGGCCACTGTTTTTCCAACTGAAGATGCCTCGCCAATGTCAGATGCCGCTAAATGTCCTCCCAGTCCTGTGGAGGATGACTCATCAACAGTCCCCTCACCTTCCGTCTCGTCCAGTCCTGATGTCTCTGAGTGTACTGAGGATTCCTCGTCTCACTCCCCATTAGCTGTTTCTACTTCCTCCCTTGGGATCCGGAAACGTCATATCCCTGTAGCAGTGCCTCCTCTCCATTCCAAACTTTGTGCAGTGTCCCGGTCTTCCCTTGTGGTTGCCAAGTCGTCTTCAGTTTCCCAGATGGACTGTATCGACGC
>NW_013765504.1:0-845 GCF_000517525.1 Limulus polyphemus
GTTGTATCTAACCTGATACTGGCAGGAGTTGTTTTAAGTATTTTATGTGTTTGTGTATCTAAACTTGTAGTGGCACGAGTTGTTGAAAGTCTTTGATGTGTTTTTGTTTCTAGCTTCGAACGGACAGGGTTTTTTGTAAGTCTTTAATGTGTTGTTGTATCTAACCTGATACTGGCAGGAGTTGTTGTAAGTATTTTATGTATTTTTGTATCTAACCTGGTAATTGCAAGGGTTGTTGTAAGTCTTTAATGTGTTGTTGTATCTAACCTGGTACTTGCAACGGTTGTTTTTAAGTCTTTAATGTGTTGTTGCTTGTAACCTGGTATTGACACGGGTTGTTGAAAGTTTTTAATATGTTGTTGTATCTAACCTGGTTCTGGTAGGAGTGTTTGTAAGTCTTTATTGTTTGTTGTATGTAACCTAGTATCGGAAGGGCCTGTTGTAAGTCTTTAATGTGTTGTAGTATCTATTACTGTAGTGGCATGGTTTTTGTAAGGTTTTAATTTGTTGTTCTATAGAATCTGTTACGGGCAAAGGTTGATATAAGCCTTATTATGCTGTTGTATCTAACCTGGTACTGACAAGGGATGTTGATAGTCTTTAATTTGTTAATGTATCTAACCTGTTACTTGCTGGTGTTGTTGTTATTATTTAATGTGTTTGTGAATCTAACTGGATTGTGGAAAAGTTTTTGTAAATCTAAATGTGTTGTTGTAACTAACCTGATACTGGTTGGGGTAGTTGATATTCGATTTTGTTGTTTTTTATCTACCCTGCTTCTGGCAGGTGTTGTTATAAACTTTAATGTGTTGTTGAATCTAAACGCGTGCTGGCAGGGGTTGTTG
>NW_013765505.1:0-845 GCF_000517525.1 Limulus polyphemus
ATATGAAGCAGAGGCCAACGAGACAGAGACGTAAAATTAAGAGACTTTGTTGAATTGTAATTTTGTGTTTGTAATTCTGTACATTTAATTAAGTTATTGTTAATTGTTATTGGTTTATTGTAAGTGGCTATTGTTCGAGACGAACAATACTAAGGAGGGGCAGTGTTGCGTCAGCGAGGTCACGTGACTAGTATCACGCCACCTCTTTCTAGAAATATCCTGTTACTTCAAGAATGCCCTAGCATTTACTAGATATGTGTTAGTCTTGTATATGTAAGACGTTCACAACGTGACGGGACAACAGTGTAATGAGTAATTGAATGTATGCGGACAAAATATTGTTGGCCACGTGAAACGTGAATTAAAGTGTTTGTTATAGAGCGACTGTTGAAATTAAGTGTATCATAAAGTTGTATTCGGAAAGAATAAACCAGTTTTATTTAAGAAAGGACTTGTGTCGCTAAAGTTTCGTCGGAACGAATTTACGGAAAATTAACTAACGACTGGAGGCGTAACATTACCAATAATTATTCTATGAATACACCATGAACTCATTTCATGAATGTTCTTAATTTTGATTGGCTCACAAAGGAATTTACCGACGTTTGACTGCCTCGAATATACATTTCTACCTCTTTGTTTGCCAAGCTTGATTTCGCAAAATTTATTTATTTCAGTTATCTATAAAATGTACTATGGGATAGGGGTGGTAGTACTCGCCCCGTCAGTTTTGACTGGCTATATGCTAGTGCTATACAATCCTTGTGATATTCAGCAAAATGCATGGCAAACGCAAACACCTCACTCTTCAGCAAAAGATGGAAGTCATCAAAATGCACGATAAA
>NW_013765506.1:0-846 GCF_000517525.1 Limulus polyphemus
AGGTTAATTACATTATTGATGATAATAAATACAAAGGTTATACCAACAGCAGTTAGTGAGGTTAATTACATTATTGATGATATAAGTACATAGGGTATACCAGCAGCAGTTAGTGAGGTTAATTACATTATTGATGATATAAGTACATAGGGTATACCAGCAGAAGTTAGTGAGGTTAATTACCTTATTGATGTGATTTTATTTATACTTTTATGTGACTCATAAGTTATTGGAGAGTGACCCTTCCGATGACTTAGCGATAACCTTGAAAGCTTATAATACTCAAATTCAGGGTTCGATCTTCGAAGTGTAGCCAACAGGGAGGGGGACAAACTATTATAGAGCCCAGAGTCGTGGACACATATTTTAGACAAATGTATTGTTCATATTACGAGTAATTATACGGTTAAAAAGTAATCATTCCATCATTTTATTTAGTTTAAAAAAATAAAGAAATTAAATTACTTTAGTAAACTTAAAATTTTACCTTTGCTGACAATGGATAATTTGGGAGAAGACAGACTGGTCCCAAATCCCTTAATTTTAACTGAACATTTTAAAATATGTGCAATATTGCTTATTGAAAATAAATGTATTTTTTAATCAAAGCTTCTGACATTTATAATCATTGAGATAATAAGTAAAGAACTTACATTATATTCAAAGTTCAGTTTCTATTGTAATCCCTGTAATTCACGAAGGATCAGTTCAGTTTCTATTGTAATCCCTGTAATTCACGAAGAATCAGTTCAGTTCCTATTGTAATCCCTAAAATTAACGAATGATCAGTTCAGTTTCTATTGTAATCCTATAATTCACGAAGGATCAGTTCAGTTTCTATTGTAA
>NW_013765507.1:0-845 GCF_000517525.1 Limulus polyphemus
GAAACTCTATCCGGTTTTGAGAAAGGAAACAGTGAAGCTCTTGATGAAGTTACTACCACTGATGTGACTGTTACCGACGATGGGACATTTCCTGATGAAGCAGATGAACCCCCCCATGAAGCAGAAGCCATCAAAACGGAGAGCAGTACGGAAGAAGATACGTCCTGTAAAATTAAGAGACTTTGTTTAATTTTAATTTTGTGTTTGTAAATTCTGTACATTTAATTAAGTTATTGTTAATTGTTTATTGGTTTAATGTAAGTGGCTATTGTTCGGGAGGAACAATACTAAGGAAGGGGCAGTGTTACGACAGTGGGGGTCACGTGATGCTAGTAACACGTCATATTCTCGAACGTTCACGTCCCTTCCTGAAATCTCGAGAGCCTACTAGATATGCGATAGTCTTGTACATATAAACCGGTCAAGACGTGACAGCAACAATGTAATTGAACTGCGGACAGAGAGACATATTGTTGGGTCAAGCATGTGAGGCGTTCGTTGTGAATTATAGCGTTTGTTATAGCGCGACTATGGAAATTAAGTGTATTGCAAAGTTGTATTCAGAAAGAATAAACCAGTTTTATTTGAGAAAGGATTTGTATCGCTAAAGTTTCTTCGGAAAGAATTTTTACGGAAAATTAACTAACGACCAGAGACGTAACAATATTATTGGAGTAACCATCACAGGATTATATGTACTACTGTATATTGTTGGCTTGGATCTCTGTGTTGTTGTGCCTAACCTTAGCAGTTTTTCAACTCTGTCAGATGTGATTTTAATCATTCTTTAATATTTATTGAATTGTAATTCAAATATATATATATATATATATATATATATATAT
>NW_013765508.1:0-738 GCF_000517525.1 Limulus polyphemus
ATTAATTTTACGAGACGTATATTCTTCCGTACTGGTCTCCATCGCATTGGCTTCTGCTTCATATGGGGTTCATCTGCTTCATCAGGAAATGTCCTATCGTCGGTAACAGTCACATCAATGGTAGTAGCTTCATCAATAGCTTCACCGTTTCTTTTCTCAAACTGAGTAGAGTTTCTTCTTCGACGGCGGCTTCTTCAGGTGGCACGTCTTCAGCAGCGTCATTTGTTCTGTTGTCCACTTCATCCCAACGGAAATATCCTGGACCGTGAAAACGCCAAAGCCTGTTGGCATGCACCACTTTTGGCTTAACTCGCCGACCACATTTTATCCAGAAAGTTACGTCTGAGAGACGATCCACGATGTCGTATGGGCCTTCCCATGGAGAAGACAACTTAGGAGACTTACCTTTTGGTCTTCCTGGGATTATACAACCACACCTTGTCTCCTGGTACAAAGCTGACTTCAGTAGATCTCTTATCATAAGTTAACTTCATCGAATCAGCAGACGTTTTCAAGTTTGAACGCACTTGATGGTGAATATCATCCATCCTTTCCTATAACACTTTCACAAACTCCGACACATTCTCAGGTAATTCTTCAAAAGGTGGGCGTCCTGTTAACAGATCGACTGGCAACCGAAGTTCCCGACCAAACATCAACTTTGCTGGAGTGTATCCATGGTTTCATGCTCTGCTGTCCTATAGGCCATCAATAGTGGAGGGAGTAAGACATCCCAGT
>NW_013765509.1:0-845 GCF_000517525.1 Limulus polyphemus
TACTTCATTGGTATCTTTTTGTACTTTGTTGATGTATTTCTGTACTTCAATTTTGTTGTAATCACCCTATACATCTCAAATAGCTTCATCAAACTTGTCTTCAATAAGATCTATTTTTATTCTAATTGTTTTTTATACTGTTTTCTTTTACCTCATTCTTCTTTATTAGTTGGTAAAATAATGCAAATTCATGTTCACTTAAAAAGGAAAGCCTTTTATTTTTTCGACCACAAGTTATGTTAACTCATCGAGTGATAGCCCTAACTCAAAAATAAAATTAAGTAATCCTTGTTAATTAAATTGTCTGTCCTTAGTATGACATAAACTCAAGTATATTGTTACGTCTCCGTTTGTTAATTGATTTTCCGTAACTTCGTTCCGACGAAACTTTAGCGACACAAGTCCTTACTTAATAAAACTGGTTTATTCTTTCCTAATACAACTTTACGATACACTTATTTTCAACAGTCGCGCTATAACAACAATACGTCTCTCTCTGACTGCAGATCAATTACACACTGTCTACACACATTACATTATTCTCCCATCACGTTGTCACCCTCTTTTATATACCAGACTACCCTATATCTAGTAAATACTAGAGCATTCGCCAAAGTACAGGATAGTTCTAGAAAGTAGAGGGCGTGTAAATCACGTGATCTCGATGACGCAACACTGCCCCTCCTTAATATTGTTCGTCCCGAACAACTGCCACTTACAATAAACCAATAACAATTAACAATAACTTAATTAAATGTACAGAATTACAATCACAAAATTACAATTCAACAAAGTCTCTTAATTTTACGGGCGTATTTTCTTCCGTACTGGTCTCCGTCTTGTTG
>NW_013765510.1:0-1051 GCF_000517525.1 Limulus polyphemus
CAGTGAAAAATATCGTTAAATCTTGTGTCTTCTTATTGACAGTACACAGTATCGTTAAATCTTGTGTCTTTTTATTGACAGTACACAGTATCATTAAATCTTGTGTCTTCTTATTGACAGTACACAGTATCGTTAAATCTTGTGTCTTTTTATTGATAGTACACAGTATTGTTAAATCTTGTGTCTTCTTATTGACAGTACACAGTATCGTTAAATCTTGTGTCTTCTAATTGAAAGTACACAGTATCGTTAAATCTTGTGTCTTCTTATTGACAGTACACAGTATCGTTAAATCTTGTGTCTTCTTATTGAAAGTACACAGTATCTTTAAATCTTGTGTCTTTTTATTGATAGTACACAGTATCGTTAAATCTTGTGTCTTTTTATTGACGGTACACAGTATTGTTAAATATTGTGTCTTCTTATTGACAGTACACAGTATCGTTAAATCTTGTGTCTTCTTATTGAAAGTACACAGTATCGTTAAATTTTGTGTCTTCTTATTGACATTACACAGTATCGTTAGATCTTGTGTCTTTTTTTTGATAGTACACAGTATCGTTAAGTCTTGTGCCTTTTATTGATAGTACACAGTATTGTTAAATCTTGTGTCTTCTTATTGACATTACACAGTATCGTTAAATCTTGCGTCTTCTTATTGAAAGTACAGAGTATTGTTAAATCGTGTGTCTTCCTATTGACAGCACACAGTTTTGTTAAATCTTGTGTTTTCTTATTGACAGTACACAGTATCGTTAAATCTTGTGTCTTCTTATTGACAGTACACAGTATCGTTAAATCTTGTGTCTTCTTATTGACAGTACACAGTATCGTTAAATCTTGTGTAACAAAACTGTGTACTGTCAATAGGAAGGTCAATAAGAAGACACAAGATTTAACAGTATCGTTAAATCTTGTGTCTTCTTATTGACAGTACACAGTATCGTTAAATCTTGTGTCTTCTTATTGACAGTACACAGTATCGTTAAATCTTGTGTCTTTTTATTGACAGTACACAGTATCATTAAATCTTGTGTCTTCTTATTGACAG
>NW_013765511.1:0-845 GCF_000517525.1 Limulus polyphemus
AAATGTCATTTGTTCCAGAAAGAGGTGCTTTACTTAGTTAGTGAGAATGGTGTACAAACTGATCCTGACAAGGTGAAAGCAGTGCATGACTGGCCAACACCAGACAATGTGGGAGAGCTAAGAAGTTTCTTGGGATTCTGTACTTATTACCGGAAGTTTGTGAAGGACTTTCCAACTATAGCTACTCCACTACATGATTTGACTAAAAAAGACCAGAAGTTTGAATGGACAGTTTCTTGCCAGCATTCTTTCAAAACGTTGAAGGAAAAATTGGCCTCCACTCCACTTTTAAAGCTTCCTGATCCCTCCCTGCCATACATACTGGATTGTGATGCTAGTAATGTCGGAATTGGAGGAGCGTTGTCTCAGAAAGTGGGCGAAAACGAACATGTGGTGGCCTACTTCAGTAGAGTTTTGAGTAGACTAGAGAGGAACTACTGTGTAACATGGAGGGAACTCCTTGCTATAGTAAAGAGTCTGACATATTTCCACCCTTACCTCCATGGTGCAAGGTTTACCATTAGGTCAGACCATGCTGATTTACTCTGGTTAAGATCATTAAAGAACCCAGAGGGACAACTAGCACGTTGGATCGGAAAAATAGACCAGTATAATTATAATATTGAATATAGAGAAGGAAAATTCCATGGTAATGCTGATGGACTGAGTCGAAGACCCTGCAAAAATGACTGCAGACATTGCTGCAAAATAGAGGTTTAACTAACCAGGTGCCATCAAGCTGAAGTCCAGCCGACTGAAAGAGTTGATGATGGTGAAGTGGAACCAAATATAGATATCAAAGCAGAACAGGAGAAAGACCAAAATTTGAAGCCAATGATTGATTT
>NW_013765512.1:0-533 GCF_000517525.1 Limulus polyphemus
CTTCCATGTCAGCCAAGTATACTTTCTGTCTGTCCTTTATGCCCATGAGCTCAATAGTTACCCACACTGGTCCCCATAACCTTGTAGAATGTCCCGTCACACCATAAAGCTTCTGCGCGGCTTCTGGTACTCCTTCGTTATCTAACACCTTTATGCTCACAAGGGTTTGCTGAGACGCAGAGTCTATGACAAAGTTGCACCTTTGGCCATCCAGCTTTCCTGTCACATAGACACTGTGTGTGCTTGGCATTTTATACCTAGCTGTTGGGACTTTCAAGATGGGGGTTGGTGGGCGTCGCTCAACACCAACCACTACTGGTCTCCTTGAAGCCGACTTGTTGGTAATATTCTTCCTACACTGGCTCCTCAAATGTCCGTGCTTTCCACAGTTCCAACAACTTTTCTGGATACCAGCCTTTCCTGCTGTGACACCTCCCCTGTGTTGAAGTTTCCAGCATTGAGCTCTCTTGTGCCAAGCTTGTTACAGTGCCAGCAAAGTCCCTCAAACTTCTCTGAAAGCTGACCTTTTCTGG
>NW_013765513.1:0-1230 GCF_000517525.1 Limulus polyphemus
GCTTCGCTTACATGTGATTGTAAAAAACGAAAAATGTCCGTAAAAACTGCAAAACATAAAATGTGAAACCTGAAGTTTGCATGTATCTCCAAATGGATCCAACAAACTTCATGCCAAATTTGGTGAAGATCCTTCCACAGGAGGTGAGGTAGTAGTAAAAATGACCTTAAAAACTACAAAAATGAAATTATATTTATACAGAAGTAGTTATATGGACAGACAATACTATTATATTTATATAGAAGTAGTTATATGGACAGACAACAGACAATACTATTATATTTATATAGAAGTAGTTATATGGACAGACAGTACTAGTATATTTATATAGAAGTAGTTATATGGACAGACAGTACTAGTATATTTATATAGAAGTAGTTATATGGACAGACAGTACTAGTATATTTATATAGAAGTAGTTATATGGACAGACAATTCTTCAGTTAAAATAAAGTGATAAGTTACGTTTCTTAGTGATATAAACTCAATTATTTAACTTAATGACTGAAACTAAAACGTTACCTCGGGGTTAATTAATAGGCACGTGATTTATCCTGAGGTTAATATTACGATAAAATAATACTTTTCAGTTCAATACCTCCTCCACTACAGTATAAAACCCATTTTGTAGGTTTTATTTAAAACAGAAAAACGCAGTTCAATATTTTAGATATTAACCTGAGTCTAAGGTATGGAGATTCTTCCTTATGGTTCATGTTTTTTTGTTTCCAAGTTCTTTTTTCGGTAATGATTTGAAAAAAAAATCCCATGTGACAAAGTTTTGTCAACTAAGTTGCCTTTGGTTTTTTATTCGTGTTTTTTTTTTCTAGAATGTGTTCTTGTACAAATACCTATTTTCAACAGTAGTATAACTCCAGAGGAATGAGAACAAACAAATGTGTGTTTACAAATCACGTAGTACATACATTCAGGCAAAGATAGGTCAAACTAACTTTGCCCGCCAGTTTCCAGCCCCAGTGTAGGAGCTAGTAGGATTCTAGCCCTTAGATCACGTGATATACATATACTTTTCAAGTTAAACTTCACCAGTCGGAAGTTGGAGCTCGTGTTTGAATAATTAATTTAAAAATTCCCATTTCCCTGATTGTAACGAGATTGAATAATCCATCACTGCACAGAGTCCGGCCAGGAGTTGTGTGTCTGTGATTGAATTGTCCATCACTGTACAGAGTCCAGTCAGAACTTGATTGTGTGTCTGTGATTGAATTC
>NW_013765514.1:0-1326 GCF_000517525.1 Limulus polyphemus
AAATAATTCATATTCACTACAACGTAATTTATTAGTGTTTTTAGTGTCTTAAGCCACGAGAGACGTAGAGCAACACAACCTAGGAACATCTTTCAGTCACGCTTTACATTATAAAATAATTCATATTCACTACAACGTATTCATTAGGGATTTTAGTGTCTTAAGCCAAAAGAGACGTAGAGCAACAAAACCTATGAACATCTTTCAGTCACGCTCTACACTATGAAATAATTAATATTCACTATAACGTAATTTATTATGGTTTTTAGTGTCTTAAGCCACGGGAGACGTAGAGCAATAAAACCTGAGGAACATCTTTCAGTCACGCTCTACACTATGAAATAATTCATATTCACTACAACGTAATTTATTAGGGTTTTTAGTGTCTTAAGCCACGAGGTGACTGAAAGATGTTCCTAGGTTTTGTTGCTCTACGTCTGCTCTACACTATGAAATAATTCATATTCACTAAAATTACGTTGATTAAGGTTTTAGTGTCTTAAGACACGGGAGACGTAGAGCAACAACCTAGGAAAATCTTTCAGTCAGGCTCTACACTATGAAATAATTCATATTCACTACAAAGAAATTTATTAGTTTTATTCACGAGAGACGTAGAGCAACAAACCTAGGAACATCTTACAGTCACGCTGTTCACTATGAAATAATTCATATTCACTACAACGTATTTCATTAGGGTTTTTAATGTCTTAAGCCACGAGAGACGTAGAGCAATAAAACCTAGGAACATCTTTCAGTCACGCTCTACACTATGAAATAATTCATATTCACTATAACGTAATTTATTAGTTTTATTCACGAAAGACGTAGAGCAACATCTTTCAGTCACGCTGTACACTATGAAGTAATTCATATTCACTACAACGTAATTTATTAGGGTTTTAGTGTGTTAAGCCACGGGAGACGTAGAGCAACAAAACCTAGGAACATCTTTCATTCATGCTCTACCCTATGAAATAATTCATATTCACTACAACGTAATTTATTAGGGTTTTTAGTGTCTTAAGCCACGAGAGACGTAGAGCAACAAAACCTAGGAACATCTTTCAGACATGCTCTACATTATGAAATAATTCATATTCACTACAACGTAATTCATTAGGGATTTTAGTGTCTTAAGCCACGGGAGATGTAGAGCAACAAAATCTAGGAAAATCTATCAGTCACGCTCTACACTATGAAATAATTCATATTCACTACAACGTAATTCATTAGGGTTTTTAGTGTCTTAAGCCACGAGAGACGAAGAGCAACAAAACCTAAGAACATCTTTCAGTCACGCTATACAATATAAAATAATTCATC
>NW_013765515.1:0-845 GCF_000517525.1 Limulus polyphemus
ATGTGTGCATATGTACATATATGGAAAAAAAATACCAAGCTTTATATCTAAGAAGACTGATGCCATAGGGGCATGTAAGTCCTTTTTAATGACACTTTCAGAATTTTAAATCTTATTGATTTGGTATGCCCTTTCATAAGACTATTTTCATTTAGTAAATACATATAGTTATTACAGTTTTTAGAATCACAGTGTTAGAACCAATTATGTGAACAGAGAATAAAAAAAGGGTATAAATTGCAAACATTTTTGGATTGTTCCTGCTTTACTGTATGCAACTGAAGTGAACCAGATTGCAGTCACATATTGATAGTTTACACTATTATTTACTATTATCCAACCAATCAGGCAGTGCCACATCAGCATCATGCCTATAAAATAATAAGCAGTCATACTATTCCCAGCAGTAGTGTAGTAATACGCTCATATCTGTCAGGGCAAAAACCTAACCTATATAAAAACCAGTGTATGTCACATCATGCTTGACTTTTCGAAATAGGAGGAGTCATAAAAGCCAAAATGCATTTATCCAGATAGAATAGTTCCATTATGATTTTAGTGACAGGGATGCAAGGGGGACATGAAACCTTATAAGTCTAGTGAGTGTTGGTACAATAAGCCTAAAGTAAAGACATAGTGTGGGATCACCTAGCTTATAGCCAAGAGCATAAAATTTATCATGAAAGTTAAAATATTGATTTAATTTTACACTTAAATCGTTTCTGAATCAAGCTATTTTATATCACCAACATTTTTAATAAACAAAACTAATCTCTTTAATCAACGGAGACTCTAACTTAAGAAATCAACAAACATTTTTCCAGTTTTGTTGTTTATACATTTCG
>NW_013765516.1:0-846 GCF_000517525.1 Limulus polyphemus
GTGTCTTCCTTCGTACTGGATGACTCCTAGTACTGACATTCATATCTGGGATATGGCTTCTAATGGGACTGAATATGTCTGCATTAGGGTTTACCTGCAGGGTCTGGAAGGGGCTTGCCATTGTCTGGGGCTGATTAAGTCGATGGCTAATGTATCTTCCTTGTGTAAAAGACAATAAATCATCCTTTAATGTATCTAATTCGCTTTTAAATTTACTAATGTTTTCCATTTGTACTTCTTGCCACTGTTGTTGACTTTCCTGTAGTTGTTGCTGACTTTCTTCCTGTTTCCTTTCTTGTTCCAGTTGCCACTGCTGTGATTTTTCTTCTTGTTTCTTTTCTTTTTCCTCCAACAACTGCTGTAATCTCTCTAGTTTATTTTGCTGTTCGAGCTGCCATTGTTGTAGGTTTCTTGTAACTGCTGTTGTCTTTCTTCTTGTTTCTTTTCTTTTTCTTCCAACCACTGCTGCAATCTCCCTTCTTGTTTCTTTTCTTTTTCCTCTAACAACTGTTGCAATTTCTCTTCTCCTTCTTCTTGTTTCTTTTATTTTTCCTCTAACAACTGTTGTAATTTCTTCTCTCCTTCTTCTTGTTTCCTCTGCTGCTCTTGTATTGCTGCCATCAAGTCTGCTAGGCTGTAGTTTGATTTGCCGCTTCTCGTTTCCATTTTTTTTTGTCCCACTTTCTGACACCAATTTGTTATGCCTCCAGTCGTAAGTTAAATTTCCGTAAATTCGTTCCAACGAAACTTTAGCGACGCAAGTCCTTTCTTAAATAAAACCGGTTTATTCTTTCTGAATACAACTTTACGATACACTCAACTTCAACAGTCGCTCTGTAACAAACG
>NW_013765517.1:0-844 GCF_000517525.1 Limulus polyphemus
TGCGCCCTGCTTGGGAGACGGTGTCTAGTCTAAGCCCTGTGACAAAGCACTATTGGGTGCAATGGGACCAGTTGAAGCTTGAAAATGGTATTCTTGTCCGGAGATGGGAACTACAGATGGGAAATTGACGACTTGGCAAACAGTTATACCGAGAAAGTTACGGGAAATTGTTTTTCGCCAATCCCATGATACTGTAACAGGAGGATATCTCGGAGTTAAGAAAACATTGAGTCACCTACGACACAGATTTTACTGGATAGGTATGAGGCGAGATGTGGAAGAATGGTGCCGAACATGCAGTTCATGTAGTGCTAAAAGGGGACCCAAGCATACGGGACACTCACCTTGTGAAGAGTTGCCTGAGAGTGTGTCAGACTTTGTGGAAGTTTTATCGGAAAGGATGGATGATATCCACCATCAAGTGCATTCAAACTTGGAAACGTCTGCTGATTCGATGAAGTTAACTTATGATAAGAGATCTACTGAAGTCAGCTTTGTACCAGGAGACAAGGTATGGTTGTATAATCCCAGGAAGACCAAAGGGAAGTCTCCTAAGTTGTCTTCTCCATGGGAAGGCCCATATGACATAGTGGACCATCTCTCAGACGTGACTTTCCGGGTAAAATGTGGTCGGCGAGGTAAGCCAAAAGTGGTGCATGCCAACAGGCTTTGGCATTATCACGGTCCAGGACATTTCAGTTGGGACGAATTGGACAACAGAACAAATGACACTGCTGAAGATGTGCCACCTGAAGAAGCCACTGTCGAAGAAGAAACTCTACTCAGTTTTGAGAAGGGAAACGGTGAAGCTCTTGATGAAGTTACTACCACTGATGTGACTGTT
>NW_013765518.1:0-1886 GCF_000517525.1 Limulus polyphemus
TTTTGTCTTGTATATTTTTCACTCGAGCTGCTGCGTTAGTGCCAAAATGATTCTATGTATGATATTTTGTTAATATGAATGGAGCTTAGTTTCGAAATAAAATACTCGTTACTTTTAGCCGAAGTTCAGTAACTAAATAGGATGCCATTTACTTTTATAATACTGTCGATACGCAAGGACGGATTTATTTATTTTCTGTTGAAAGTAAAGGTTCACGCTGAAGTGTCCGATCCAATATTGATAGGTATTTAGGTTTAATAACCAAGGGGTGGTCAGAATTAAAGTTATTTCTCTTCGCATCTTTCTTGGTTTGTTGGTAATTTTAGCGATGCTTGTAGTAAAAGGCGTGGCTTCCGTGCACTTTGAGATGACTTGCCGTGGTCGAACGAGAGGATAGGCGAGAGGTACTCTTTTGCCATCGAATTTTGGGATTCACCGTCACATTATAACGAACCCACGACTGAAAGGGCGAGCATGTTTGTGAAACGGGGATTCGAACCCGCAGATTGACGGTTATTAGTGTATGTATTCTGAAATCATTTAAGCATAAAAGTATAACCTGTATATTGTCCGTGTGTATGTGATTTATATTTGTAATATAAGGAACCAATTCTTTTCTATGTGGTTCTTCGCTAGCTTGCCTCATTAAAAAGATGCGCACGCGCCTGCACACACGCAACTGGATAGTGTAACGAATTGCGGTTATGTATTTATTTTAATATGAACGTTGTTTACATTGAGTTTATATTTAAAAACTTACATAGCTTGTAGTGTTAGATATGTATTGCGCAACTCCCACCTATTCTCCAAAGTTGTAGAAGATTCTCGAGAGCAAGAATCAAGAATAATTAGGCATCGGGAGTATCGCATCTGATTTAAGGTATTCCAATGAGTTTTTGAGTAAATGTAAACGGTGGAAAGTGGAGTTGGGTTGTTATTGCACGGGTTAGTATTTAAATCAAAGGATATGGGATCGTGATCGCTGCCTATGTCTTCGTTGACACGAAAATTATGTGTATATTGTATAAATGTGCCCGTGATTATTGCTAAGTCTAGTATGACCTGTGAGACGTTATGAAACGTGTGCGTTTGGGTAGCGTCATTGATTAAAATCAGATTATTTTCGACTAGAGAATGTAGGATTTTTCCTTTGGCGTTAGTTTATCGGCTGTTAAAAGCTGTGTGTTTTGAATTAAGATCGCCGAGGATTATTGTGTGAGTATTCTTATGTAAGATATTTTGGTATAAGGAGATATCGGGTTCTAAATTGGGTAAGACATACTGGTAGTAGCGCTATCTTTGCATGGTTAGGCGGTCGTATGTAACAAAATATGTATCCGTTGTTACTATTAATGTTTATGTTGGGGAGGTATATTTTAAAATCTTTTTTATGTAATAGCCTGATGCTGCATGTGTCTGATTTTTTGTCAGACATCGGGTACTTAAATCTTACGTAACAATACTGGTTGAGAGGTTTACATACACACATATATTGGCACTGTTTCGAGCTATCTGCTGCATGCTAATCTATCTCTATCAATTGACTGACAGAATTGTTGCCAGTTCTCACGTTGTTGTTCTATGATAAGTTTTTATTTCAGTGTTTGTCCTGTTAACGTCAGGCTTAAGGTTTAGGTTTCGTGTTTGTATAAATAGTCGGCGCAAGCGTCTTTTTAGAATTAGTGTAAGTATTTGTGGTGTGAGATTCCAATGATTGATGTCTGTTACTTTTTTGTGTTTGGGTTCCGTGTTTTGTAGCGCTTTGGTTATGTATGGCACTTGAAACAATTTGCGTCAGAATAGGAAATAGTTTTATATATTATTGTAAGTGGTCTTGAAACACTCTTCGTCCAAAATCCACCACATTATTAACTACAATAACAACT
>NW_013765519.1:0-1169 GCF_000517525.1 Limulus polyphemus
TATAACACAGATTTAGTACTAGTAAACATATATGTTATAACACAGATGTAGTACTAGTGAATATATATATCATAACACAGATGGAGTACTCGTGAATATGTATGTTATAACACAGATGTAGTACTAGTGAACTTATATGTTATTACACAGATGTAGTACTAGTGAACTTATATGTTATAAAACAGATGTAGTACTAGTGAACTTATATGTTATAACACAGATGTAGTACTAGTGAACATATATGTTATAACACACATGTAGTACTACTGAATATATATATTACAACACAGATGTATTAGTAGTGAATATATATGTTATAACACAGATGTAGTACTAGTGAACATATATGTTATAAAACAGATGTAGTACTAGTGAACTTATATGTTATAACACAGATGTAGTACTAGTGAACATATATGTTATAACACACATGTAGTACTACTGAATATATATATTACAACACAGATGTATTAGTAGTGAATATATATGTTATAACACAGATGTAGTACGAGTGAACATATATGTTATAAAACAGATGTAGTACTAGTGAAAGTATATGTTATAACACAGATGTAGTACTAGTGAATATATATGTTATAACACAGATGTAGTGAACATATATGTTATAAAACAGATGTAGTACTAGTGAACTTATATGTTATAACACAGATGTAGTACTAGTGAACATATATGTTATAACACATATGTAGTACTACTAAACTTATATGTTATAACACAGATGTAGTACTAGTGAACATATATGTTATAACACAGATGTAGTACTAGTGAATATATATGTTACAATACAGATGTAGTACTAGTGAACATATATGTTATAAAAGAGATGAATTACTAGTGAATATATATATGTTATAAAAAAGATGTAGTACTAGTGAATATATATGTTTTAATACACATGTAGTACTAGTGAATATATATGTTATAACACAGATGTAGTACTAGTGAACATATATGTTATAAAACAGATGTAGTACTAGTGAATATATATGTTATAACACAGATGTAGTACTAGTGAATATATATATCATAACACAGATGGAGTACTAGTGAATATGTATGTTATAACACAAATGTAGTACTAGTGAACTTATATGTTATAACACAGATGTAGTACAAGTGAACATATATGTTGTAACACAGATGTAGTT
>NW_013765520.1:0-2509 GCF_000517525.1 Limulus polyphemus
CAGTGTAAGACTATAGGGAAGGAAGCTAGTCATCACCACCCACCGCCAACTCTTGGGGTACTCTTTTATCAACGAATAGTGGGATTGACCGTCACATTATAACGCCCCCATGGCTGAAAGGGCGAGCATGTTTGGTGTGAGATTGCTTATGTAAAAAACTTAGATAAGTTTGAGAAGGAGCAAATTTGAATATAACCACTCTTATCTTTTTAGAATTGTGAAATTAATAGTTAATACAATGAGTATAATATTAGTTATATTAAACTGTTAAATTAACCGGAATAGACCAATAGTAGCAACATGAATAGCATAATTTGTTTGAATCAGTTAAATGTAAATCAAAATGTTAATTTTAAAATAATATTATTATTTACCCAATGTATATTAACTTCACACTATTACAATTATTGTCCCGATAAAAAATTGGTTACAACAAAACTGCTATATAATATAAAAGGAATAAAGTAATCTAAAACCGCTTTATTTTATATGAATTAGTTTTTGTTTGTAGTTAAACACAAAGCTACACAATGGGCTCTCTGTGCCGTGCCCACCACGATTATTGGAACTCAGTTTCTAACGTTATAAGTCCGCAGACTTGGGGCGCTCTTTTATATGAAAATAAATATCATCTAATATAAACTTTGAATAAGTAGAACAGTTCAATTTTCATATTTCTTTTTCGGATAGGTCATAATCAGCATCTTTCTAAACGAACAGTCATACAGCGTAACACGATATTGTATTAAGATTTCATTGTTATTCTCACATATTTTGGTTGACGATGAAACTTTCAAAATATGTATAATCACATACGGATATAAGACTAATATTTAAATCTCTCTAATCTTCCTCTGTTATTATCAATGATAAATACAAAGTAACGTTGGAACGACCATGACGCACTCTAGGCTTCAAAATCAACGGTGGTTTTGTTTTAGGAAGGCGTTTTTCTGACAGAGAGTGATCGGATTCACAATACCACACTAGACTCTTTCCTAATAAATATTGATTGCTCAAACATATAAGTTAAAAGCAGATGACAAAAGTCTGGATTTGTTTAGAGAATGATCGTCTCATATAAATAATTACATCGCTATAAAAGATCGAAGGTTATTTAGCTTACTTTTAAGTATATATCCTAGGAAAGAGTAGTTGTGTTAGATAACCAATTCCTTTTTATAAGATCACTACTTGTTATGAGTGGGAGAACATACTCAAGTCATAAATGTGTTCTTAATTTTTTTAAAGTTTTTCGCTTTTGGTATTCTTCGAGAAAATGGTATGTTTTTATGAAACATATCTGACCTTTAAAACCTTACTTTCAGATAATCTATATTTACCGAAGTGAAGCTATGAAGAGTAATTTATATCCATATTTGTTTACAACCCTTATCTCGGCGATATCATGTTTGGAGAAGCCAGATATATCTTTGAGGTTAAGGGCAGGAGGAGTAAATGGTGGTAAGTAATAATGCTTATTGCGAATTGTAACTTTCTCCTCTAAAATAAGTTCGACTTACCCTTGTAGTAAGAGCAGAGATGAATATTGTTTCTGATATAAACCCTGTTCGGTATGACTAATGAACATGTGCTCTTTTTTTATAGCAACCAATAATATTCATGAAATAGTTAATGTGTTGTATCGGTTTAATCCTTTCAAATCCATGTATAATCTCACTTTCTTTGCAGGCTGTGTAATATTACTATGTCGTTATTTGTCTTTATAAACAGAGAACGATAATCCTTTGAAATTGACAAAAATTCCACGGTTGATTGAGCCAGTCTAGCTTCATTCTTATAAACATAAATGGTTGATTTAGTATATTGGTTTAGGGTATGTAACAGCTCCATTTAAAAGCAAAATATTCATACATTTAGATCAACAAGACGTGTTCAGAATGAGTATTTATAATTTCTAAGATGGGGTTTTATAAACGATGAAAATGTTTTGTTTCTTTCACTTATAACGAAGGATAAGCCATAAAACATTTACATTCTCTTATACGTATTTGAAAATAGAAAAATATTGATCAACCTGGGACACCAGGACCATCAAGCAAGAGACTTTCTACAAGTTGTACCCCAACCATGTGAAGCAGTGTGCAACATCGATGAAAACAAAGATCTGTGATAAGAGCCTTCCACGTGTATCAGACAATATAATCAGAAAGCATCGCCGACTAGAGAAAAAGCAACAGTTGTTGACATTGGATGAAGAATACTTGTACTTTGGTAACTATAACACGTTTCATGCCACTTTCTACCGGTCAATACAGGTCTGTTGTCGGTTCTGGGAAGGGGTGCGTCGGCACAACCGCGCGGGTGTTAGCTGTCTGGTGCCACTGATCGTGTATATCAGACCTTAAGCTTCACTACCACCTCACCACAACAACGAGAAAGCAAACGCACTTCCTGTCTTCTTCACATCCTTTCCTCTGATTTGACCACGACAAGTCATTTAAGCATTATCAAAATTCCACCGAAGTCATATGTTTTACTATAACAG
>NW_013765521.1:0-1665 GCF_000517525.1 Limulus polyphemus
AATGCATCATTTCATCATGAAACATGATATATTCTATCTAGTCTGATATATTTGAAGAACCCCAAGTACATCCTCGTAATTTATTTACACTCATGTAATGACACGCCATTCAAGAAATCGAAGTAACTTACCCTTGCCCCAACAATACCAGTTCCTTAACAACACGAAGTAGTATTACGGTAAAAACATATTTACAAATCACTACTATAAAGCAAAACATTTACACAGCTTACATACCCTTTACAGGAGTTTGTAATTGAACATACTGTGCCTCGTACTATAACAATAAAAAAGGGTTAACAATGAAAAAACTTTAATGTTTTTCATCTTGAAAAAATTCAATGTGCTGAATTGCTTACATTTATTTTGTATTGATAGTTTTTGGTTTGTGTTACAACAGATGGAACTGAATACATTTTCAGAACTGGACAAGTTTGGTAAAAAAAAAAAGAGAAAAATATACGAAATGAAATTTTCTGTCTAGTCTGATATCTTTTAGAACTGAAAATACATCCACGTTATTCACGTAACTTAATTACACTCATGTAAAGTTCTCGTAGAGTTTCAATTAAATTACGTAAATAGTATAGAACACCGGTTTTCTTTTGTTATTATGAATAATCTAAGGGGTTCCATTCTTTGAGAACTTCCACTTTATTATATCGCCATCTGACGGTTGAAAATGACAATACATTTTCTTCATTTTTGCTTCTCGTTTTTGTGAACAGTGATATACATTTTCTACATTAAAAAAAATACTGACTTTTTATTACTAATTTCTATGAGAACAGGAAAACTTGGTTCACTGGAAAAGTCTATTATTTATTTGCAGCGCTACATGGTAGTCATACAATTGCAAAATTCACCTATAGAAAGGGCAACTGACTATCTTAACACAGTATCAGTGGAGTAATAGCAATCTTCCCTGTAAGAAAACATTCCTCATGACCAGTTAGCAGATCCGAGTCTCGTGTTCACTAAACTAAAGAAACGTAAGTTGTTTACTTGTCTGACTTATTCAAAGTGAACGAAAAGTAAAATCTCAACATTCTTACATATAATCTTGGGAGGTAACCCATTGTACCGTCCTGCTTCACACATAATTCTAAAAGTAGAAAAAAAAAGGCTTTCCATTTAATCATTATGACAATATTTTACTTAAAAGGTTTTTATATTTTAATTTTGGGCCGGCATAGCGAGGTGGTTAGGGCGCTTGACTCCCAATCTGAGGGTCGCGGGTTCGAATCCTCCTCCCACCAAACATGCTCGCCCTTTCAGCCTTGAGGGCGTTATAACGTAACGGTCAATCCCACTATTCGTTAGTAAAAGAGTAGCCCAAGAGTTGGGTGGTGATGACTAACTACCTTCCCTCTAGTCTTACACTGCTAAATTACGGACGGCTAGCGCAGGTAACCCTCGTAACAAACAAACAATAATTTTACTTTTCTTAATACAGCGCGATCGGTAATTAAATATTTTCACAACTATTCGGTGTTATCCTTTTTTATACGTTTATCCCGCCTTTCCTTTCCTTACTCTCTTTACGTTTGGTATATTCTAATCTGCCTTATGTTAAAAAGGTGTTTTGTGTAATGTACAAGTACATATATTTTTTTTATATAAGCAGCTAATAATTTTGTACATAAAAGACGAATTTATAGCCAA
>NW_013765522.1:0-1006 GCF_000517525.1 Limulus polyphemus
GTTATAAATTCTGTAACTAGAGTTACACCTAGGTGTTCGTGGAGTTGTTGTACCAAATAACGCTAAAGATGATTATGGTGGTTATAAATTCGGTAACTAGAGTTACACCAATGTGTTCGTGGAGTTGTTGTACCAAATAACGCTAAAGATGAGTATGGTGGTTATAAATTCGGTAACTATAGTTGCACCTAGGTGTTCGTGGAGATGTTGTACCAAATACGCTAAAGTTGAGTATGGGGGTTACACATTCGGAAACTAGAGTTCACCTAGGTGTTCCTGGAGTAGTTGTACCAAGTAAGGCTAAAGATGATTATGGTGGTTATAAATTCCGTAACTAGAGTTACACCTAGGTGTTCGTGGAATTTTTGTACCAAATAACGCTAAAGTTGAGTATGGGGGTTACACATTCGGTAACTAGAGTTCACCTAGGTGTTCATGGAGTAGTTGTACCTAGTAAGGCTAAGGATGAGTATGATGGTTATAAATGCGGTAACTATAGTTACACCTAGGTGTTCGTGGAGTTGTTGTACCATATAACGCTAAAGATGAGTATGGTGGTTATAAATTCTGTAAATAGAGTTACACCTAATAGTCATTGGAGTAGTTGTACCAAGAAGGGCTAAAAATGAATATGGTGGTTATAAATTCGGTAACTAGAATTACACCAAAGTGTTCATGGAGAAGTTGTACCAAGTAAGGCTAGAGATGAGTATGGTGGTTATAAATTCGTTAACTATAGTTACACCTAGGTGTTCGTAGAATTGTTGTACCAAATACGCTAAAGTTGAGTATGGGGGTTACACATTCGGTAACTAGACTTCACCTAGGTGTTCATGGAGTAGTTATACCAAGTAAGGCTAAAGATGAGTATGGTGGTTATAAATTCGGTAACTATAGTTACACCTAGGTATTTATGGAGTAGTTGTACCAAGTAAGGCTAAAGATGAGTATAGTGGTTATAAATTCGGAAACTAGAGTTAAACCTAGGTGTTCGTTGAGTTTTTGT
>NW_013765523.1:0-845 GCF_000517525.1 Limulus polyphemus
GCAAGAGCTGGCACAGGATTAGAAAGTAATGACACACAAGGCCTACCCAACTGCACCAATAGATGCCCTCAAGCTGTTCCTGAGCGATCAGTTTATAGATGCCTTGGACAAGTCCACAACTAAAGATGCAATGGCCAGAGCTCTTGAATTCGAATCCTACATTAAGTCCAGCACAGAGGTACCAAGGTTGGTACAGTCATCAGGATTCAAAGCCAGAAAAGGACAGCTTTCAGAGAAGTTTGAGGGACTTTGCTAGCACTGTAACAAACCTGGGTACAAGAGAGCTCAATGCCAGCAACTTCAACACAGGGAAGATACCATGGCAGGAAAGGCTGCTACCCAGAAAGGTTGTTGGAACTGTGGAGAGCAAGGACACATGAGGAGCCAGTGTAAGAAGAATACTACCAATAAGTCAGCCTCGAGGAAACCAGTAGTGGTTGGTGTTGAGGGACACATCGTGAAAGTCCCAACAGCTAGGTGTAAAATGCCAAGCACACATAGTGTCTACGTGACAGGAAAGCTGGATAGCCAAAAGTGCAACTTTGTCATAGATTCTGCATCTCAGAAAACCCTTGTGAGCATCAAGATGCTAGATCACAAAGGAGTATCAGAAGCCACACAGAAGCTCTGTGGTGTGACAGGACATTATACAAGGTTGTGGGGACCAGTGTGGGTAACTATTGAGCTCATGGGCATAAAGGACAGACACAAAGTATACTTGGCTAACATTGAAGAGCAATGCATATTAAGGTTGGACTACTTACTATTGAGGAAGTGTGTAGTTAACTTTGACAAAATGACGTTTGAGAACAACAAAGGTCAAATTCGGTAAGTGTTAAAGAGAG
>NW_013765524.1:0-845 GCF_000517525.1 Limulus polyphemus
TGGTGATAAACGTAGTAAGTAAGTAACGTGGTGATAAACGTAGCAAGTAAGTAACGTGGTGATAAACGTACCAAGTAAGGAACAGGGTGATAAACGTAGCAAGTAAGGAACGCGGTGATAAACGTATCAAGTAAGAAACACGGTGATAAACGTACCAAGTAAGGAACAGGGTGATAAACGTAGCAAGTAAGGAACCCGGTGATAAACGTAGCAAGTAAGTAACCCGGTGATAAACGTAGCAAGTAAGGAACACGGTGATAAACGTAGCAAGTAAGGAACATGGATCCCACATGTTGCGGAACCTGTTGTAAAGTTCTAAATATATATGGCCTTTTCAGTTGTTTCGATATAACAAACCATAGCACATTACTTGTACAGGTCAACTGTCGATGACGGTTCAGGCAAGCATACCAATAACTCCGTTCAGTTCCTTGTTGACCAATGTTTGTAAGTTCCTATTTTTCTTTACACTTATACTGACGTCTCACAACACTATTCATAACAGCTTGCCCCCCTAGTGTCTTATAATGCAAACCAAAAGTCGGGTTTCGATACTCGCAGTTGGCACAGCACAAATACCCACACAAACAAAATCGGTACACTTTTTGTTTTCTCTCAACGATTAACAGGAATCTCTAAACCCCTAGGCTTAACAACTTTTATTTGGTTTATCTGATCTGGAATACATACTTAGCTGTAATATTATCAAGAAGCCCCCCCAGTGGCACAGCGGTATGTCTGCGGACTTACAACGCTAGAAACCGGGTTTCGATACCCGTGGTGGGCAGAGCACAGATAGCCCTTGTGTAGCTTTGTGCATAATTAAAAACAAACAAACAATTATC
>NW_013765525.1:0-842 GCF_000517525.1 Limulus polyphemus
TTCGCGACCCACAGATTGCGAGTCGAGTGCTCTAACCACCTGGCCATGCCGGGCCTGTTTTTAACGGAGTGACTATTTGTCATGAGGGTCGTTCTGTACTATTCTTGGGCCACTGAATAATTGGTTTCAAACTCATATCTTTCGCTGGGGCAGTTTTCAAGTGAATATTTGACCATGTCAGTTCCTCATCATGATTAGTAGATGCCACATATAGGAGTACACCACCCAGTGGCACAGCGGTAAGTCTGCGGATTTACAACACTTGAAACCGGGTTTTGTTACTCGTGGTGGGCAGAGCACAAATAGCCCATTGTGTAGCTTTGTGCTTAATTACAAACAAACATGCATATTGGAGGTTGATAGTCTTTTTTTTATCCTGTGCTTCCCTCCTCTTACAGTATTTATCCTCTCCATTAATGTGATGCGCCCTCTAGCTAACATGTAAATTGAAACAATAACAAAATAATCTACCTTATAACAATATTATCTTAAGCCTAGCATTCAGCCCTATATATATATATTGACCTGACAATATTCAGTTATGGCTTTTTTCTTTAAATTCCTATATCATACCCCAGCACTTATCAATTAGATTCCGTGACCTACCTTTCCCTAATTCATTAGCTCCTATGTACACAACGAAAACTGCAGCTTTTACTATGTCACTTTCTCCATTAGTTACCTTCTTCACTCCTGCCTCTGGATAGCCTAATTTTACTTCTTTTCCCCATTTGCCCTTTTGACTATTCTGTCCACAAACTGTTCTATTTTACATTTTCCCACTTTCCAGTAGGCAGGCCCGCCGACAGGGGGGGGGGGGCAAAGGGGGCAACTGCCTAGGG
>NW_013765526.1:0-1281 GCF_000517525.1 Limulus polyphemus
AACAACTTGAGGAAATCGGGTGGTGCAGTTGGGTAGGCCTTGTGTGCCATACTTTCCAAGTCCTGTGCCAGCTCTTGCAGGCTCTCAATTTTAGCACGGACTTTCGTCCTAAACCTAGCCCTGTAGACTTCTGACTGATTTTGGGTTCCATACCCGAGTTCTAGAGCCGCTACCAGTGTTCTATAGTTGTGCCTGTCGTCTGCTGACAATTGTCCAAGTATTTCCAGTGGTTGTCCCTTCAAGCTTGTTGCCAGATATACTGCTTTCTGCTCCTCTGTCCACCCATTCATTTCTGCCAGTAGCTCAAACTGTGCTCTATATGCTTCCCACGGTGCCTTCCCATCGAATTCCTGTGGCTTCCTTCGTACTGGATCACCCCTATTGCTGACATTCATATCTGGGATGTGACTTGTAACAGGACTGAAGATGTCTGCATTAGGGTTTAGTTGCGGGGTCTGGAAGGGGCTTGTCGTTGTCTGGGGCTGATTAAGTCGATAGTTAATGTATCCTCCTTGTGTAAAAGACAATAAATCATCCTTAAATGTATCTAATTCGCTTTTAAATTTACTAATGTTTTCAATTTGTACTTCTTGCCACTGTTGTTGACTTTCCTGTAGTTGCTGCTGACTTTCCTGGAACCGTTGGAGACTTTCTTCCTGTTTCCTTTCTTGTTCTAGTTGCCACTGCTGTAATCTCTCTTCTTGTTTTTTTTCTTTTCCTCCAACAACTGCTGTAATCTCTCTTCTTGTTTTTTTCTTTTTCCTCCAACAACTGCTGTAATCTCTCTTCTTGTTTCTTTTCTCGTTCTTCTTGTTTCTTTTCTTTTTCCTCCAACAACTGTTGTAAAAAATAAACAAGAAGAGAGAGTTGTTCGAGCTGCCATCGTTGCAGGTTTTCTTGCAACTGCTGTTGAAAATAAACAAGAAGAGAGACTCGTTCTTCTTGTTTCTTTTGCTGTTCTTGTATTGCTGCCATCAAATCTGCTAAGCTGTAGTTTGATTTTCCGCCTCTCGTTTCCATCTTCTTTTTTTTTCTTTTTTCTGTCCCACTCTCTGACACCAATTTGTTACATCTCCGTTTGTTAGTTAATTTTCCGTAAATTTCGTTCCGACGAAACTTTAGCGACACAAGTCCTTTCTTAAATAAAACTGGTGTTGCGTCAGCGACTCACATGACTACAGTGACGCCACGTTTCTAGAACTATCCCGTATCTTGGCGAATGCTCTAGTATTTGCTAGATAGGGTAGGCTGGTATATAAAAGAGGGGAATGTAATGTGTGT
>NW_013765527.1:0-1505 GCF_000517525.1 Limulus polyphemus
GGCAAGGAATCTGTAGCCATAATATAGAAACAATGGACCTGGCGAGAGGGTGACGTAGCTTTACCTGTCCTTTGCATCAGTGATAAGGAATCTGTAGTCAGAATATAGAAATAATACACCTGACTAGAGGGTGACGTAGCTTTACCTGTCCTTTGCATCAGTGATAAGGAATATGTAGCTAGAATATAGAAACAATGGACCTGACTAGAGGGTGGCCTAACTTTACCTGTCCTTTGCATCAGTGATAAGGAATCTGTAGCTAGAATATAGAAACAATGGACATGACTAGAAGGTGACCTAGCTTTACCTGTCCTTTGCATCAGTGATAAGGAATCTGTAGCCATAATATAGAAACAATACACCTGACTATATAGGATAAACTACGTTTCTTTACACTTAGGGACATATATAGACTGTTTTTATTTCTTAGTAATACATTTATGACTTTTAGTCATTTTATAGAACACATAATAATTAAGCTACTAACCTAGCAACTACCATAGATCATAATTAATAAAGACCTCTTTAACTCTGTTGATTTATGTTTCTTGATTTAACTTCTAAATGGCGAGTGCATTGCGACAAATCAACTATAAATATCACTGTATGCATAATTATTGATATCTATTTTCTTGATTATATTTTGCCCGTAAAGTTTAAGAGAATTGTATCAGATTTAAAAACACTGTAAGTGGTTTCACGTGTAAGTTTTTCTTACCTAATAAATAACTTCACGCGATAGTTAGATCATCGGTTTTCTCCTGGGCAGTAGATTAGGCTCTGTGTTATCTTTGTTCCTTTATATAGTTGACCATGAATTATGTTTATCAACGTATTTCGTCGCTTCGGTAGTCTAATCCATCAGGTGCGTACTGATGGTAAGTGACAAGTGTTAATGAGAGAACCCAGCCTGTGATCTGTAGCAAAGGTTGACTCGGCCCTTGTTAAAATGATGTCACTAGTACAAGTTTGGAGCTGGTTTCTTCTGTCTGTCAGGCAACGTTTGAAAATCTTCTAGAGTGTTCGCGGTGATTCTAGTCTCAGATATCGATAGATCAAAGCACACCTTGGCCGTCGTTGTCTCAAACAGTTGCTGCACGGTTGATGACATGGTACATTACCATGTTGACAGATGTGTGGTTCTTATCTACCGAAAGTCTCAGATCCTATAGAACAAGACGTTCGAAGGTTCCCTGACCTTTTCCAGTGGTCCAAGTTTGAAGCCAGCTCGGACAATCCCAAATAATAATGCCACCATTCTTCATGGTTGGAGCGACGCAGTTATATCTAAATCATTCTTCAAGTTGCCAACATTGTGGATTTATTTTGCTCATCGCCCAATTTTGATGTTCAATACACAATGAGCCACAGTGCAGACACAGTGGATATAATGGTCTAAAGTCCCAAACATTCATCAAAGTTCTATGTAATGGAGGCCCGGCATGGCTAGGTGGTTAGGGCGCTCGACTCGCAATCTGCGGGGTCGCGGGTTCGAATCCCCGTCA
>NW_013765528.1:0-1066 GCF_000517525.1 Limulus polyphemus
AACAACGTAATACATGTAACCTACATGCAACAATTTGTTATATTCCTGTACTCTACACAATCGTTAGGAATAAGTTGTAACTACGTATCTCTTTATATTTATAAATAATCTAGTCAGCTCTATGAAACTTGTCTCACGTTATTTTCACTTTTCTCTGAGTCCACGCTATGCGCGAGCTGGTGTACTGCGCCGACTCCTATACTTTTGACCTTCAATGCGCAACCACGTTAATACAGCAAGAAAAGTGTACAGGCTTACAGCAGCTCTTGTTTTGTTTGTCGTTAAACGCAAAGCTACACAAGGGGCTATTTATGTTGTGCCCGCTGCGGGCACATCAATTCTAATGATGTATTCAATCCTTCCTTCCCTCCCTTTGGGAAGATTGACCAAGTCGATGGATTGGCTCGTTTTGGTTCTATTATCTTTCAAATTGGAGGAACAGAGACAGAATTTGTTCGTGGTAATGTACATTGGACCACTGTTTTCCAGAACAACCATTAACATCATACAAAGTTCCCGGGTTTGTATAAAGAAGAAAATCGCTGGCAAAGAATGCTCTACAGACAATTAATTACCGATATTTAGAATACCCATTCTTAATCAGTGTGTGTGTGTGGCATGTGCATAAATAGTGTTATATCAGGAAATAAGTTGTGTCAGGAAGAAGAATTAAAAAAAAAATCTCCACATCCCACGTGACTATTCCTGTTTATTTGATATGTATTGTAAAATGTAGATTGTAGAAAACCCAATACTCACAAAGTTTGTAAAACGATTGCATGCAATTCATTGCACGTATGTATTCTATCTGCAATACTGTAAGTATCCTTGTTCATATATATATATAGGCTGTTTTAATAACTATTCACCTATGAGGTTACACACTTTGTCTCCAACAGATAATAATAACTGTAAGTATCCTTGTTCATATATATATGTAGGTTGTTTTAATAACTATTCACCTATGAAGTTACACACTTTGTCTTCAACAGATAATAACAACTATGTTCTATCTTTCCTCGAAAATATGAACATCGTAGTTTGAGAGAAAAGTATTCTGTTGTAT
>NW_013765529.1:0-846 GCF_000517525.1 Limulus polyphemus
CCAAAACAAACAAACAAAACTTCGGAAAAAAAAGATCTACTGAAAACCTCAGTTTCAATCATGTTTAGGAATATATGTTTTATTTAACAGCTTAAATGGATTATTACAGTCAGAAATGCACACTATTTTCATAGAAAACATCGTTACTTTAGTGTCATTTTGGATTCCACGTTTATCTTTTCAAAAAATTAAACAGATATACCAAGTACCGATGTTTAACTTTGAAAAAAAAAAAACTACTGTAGACGACCACGGAATTCCAAAACATTGTTTATTTTTACAAAACTCTTCAAGATGCGACTCAGCTCCTATTTATTTTTAGTTTTAGGCAACTTTTGCAGAGGCCAGTCATGGAATTTCAAACACGTGGTGGGTGACTTTCTATGTTGTCGTAAACTGAATGCATTGGTCATGTTAGATGAGATAAGGATTTCGTTATTAGAAAAGTATATAACAAATACGATCTGTTCGAAATACTCGGTTGGAAACTCACCAGTTACTATTACTTTTTCTCGTAAAAATCCTATTAATATTATTAATATATATTAAACAATCAGAGTTAGTTTTCACATATAGGTATTTGAGAATTGTTACCAGTTACTGATAACTACGTAAAAGCTAGGCATTTCTAATCTTTTCCTGTTCCTGCCTAAGTTAATAATCTAGCAGCTTTGTCTGATATAGCCCGGCATGGCCAGGTGGTTAGGACGCTCGATTCGCAATCTGCGGGTCGCGGGTTCGCATCCCCATCCCACCAAACATGCTCGCTCTTTCAGCCGTGGGGGCGTTATAATGTGACGGTCAATCCCACTATTCGTTGGTAAAAGAGTAGCCCAAGAGTTGGCG
>NW_013765530.1:0-843 GCF_000517525.1 Limulus polyphemus
ATAAATGAAACGGTATATCATATTCATTGGAGTGAAGATCATTGTATGTGTGAAGTATATTCACATCCTGATAAATGAAACGGTATATCATATTCATTGGAGTGAAGATCATTGTATGTGTGAAGTATATTCATATGTTGATAAATGAAACGGTATATCATATTCATTGGAGTGAAGATCATTGTATGTGTGAAGTATATTCACATCCTGATAAATGAAACGTATTCGATTATATTGGATGACAAATTTCTTACCTTAATCAGCTACTGGGGTATTAAACTGCACCAACACGAATACAGCGCGTGATACAAAATCGATAGCACGGAATGTTATCCAGATGAGGTTTATAAAATCTTGAATTCTGTTTCGGATATTCGCCCAAGGGTGCACAGAGAGTATATGCTCTACTCGTCCCTCATTTTGAACTGGTAGACTAGAGGGAAGGCAGCTAATCACCAGCATCTTCCGTCAACTATTGTGCTCCTTTCGTCGAAAAGTGGAGTTTGACCATCACTCTTATAGCGCATCCACGGTCTCAAAGTGCGGAGCGTGATTTCACGGCAACGGGACGAGAAGCATGTACTTACAGATTTACAGTCCTAACCTTTCGGCCACGCCTAGCCCTTGGATTTTGTTATACTCACACCGTTGAACTCTTTAATGACAAATGAAGTTTCGAACCTCGCACTGGTGTTTTTTCTTTGAACACTTTAATGACAAATGAAGTTTCGAACCTTGCACTGGTGTTTTTTCCTTTGAACGCTTTAATGACAAATGAAGTTTCGAACCTTGCACTAGTGTTTTTTCCTTTGAACACTTTAATGACAAATGAAGTTTCGAATC
>NW_013765531.1:0-1474 GCF_000517525.1 Limulus polyphemus
GAAACAAGAAGAGAAATTACAGCAGTTGTTAGAGGAAAAAGAAAAGAAACAAGAAGAGAGACAACAGCAGTTGCAAGAAAACCTGCAACAGTGGCAGCTCGAACAACAAAATAAACAAGAAAAGAGATTACAGCAGTTGTTAGAGGAAAAATAAAAGAAACAAGAAGAAAGATTACAGCAGTGGCAACTGGAACAAGAAAGGAAACAGGAAGAAAGTCAGCAGCAACTACAAGAAAATCAACAACAATGGCAAGTGGTACAAATGGAAAACATTAGTAATGTTACGTCTCCGGTTGTAAATTGATTTTTCCGTAACTTCGTTCCGACGAAACTTTAACGACACAAGTCCTTACCTAATAAAACTGGTTTATTCTTTCCGAATATAACTTTACGATACACTTAATTTCAATATTCGCGCTAAAACAAACACTATAACGAACGAACGTTAACTTCAACAATACCCTGTGACTGCAGTTCAATTACTCACCATCTACTCACACACATTACCTTCTCTCGTCACGTTGTCACCCTCTTTTATATACCAGACTACCCTATCTAGTAAATACTAGAGCATTCGCCAAGGTACGGGATATGTTGCGTCAGCGAGTCACATGACTACTGTGACGCCATAACTATATATATCAATAACAATAGTGTTTATATATTATATACAATTGTACAGAAAAATAACTCGCTTTTATTTAACTCTTCGCAAAATGCGCCGGCCCCGTATGGCCAGCTGGTTAGATAGCTCGACTCGCAATCTGCGGGTTCGAATCCCTATCGCACCAAACATGCTCGCCCTTTCAGCCGTGGAGGAGGCGTTATAAGTGACGGTCAGTCCCACTATTCGTTGGTAAAAGAGTGGCCCAAGAGTTGGCGGTGGGTGGTGATGACTAGCTGCCTTTCCTCCAGTCTTACACTGCTAAATTAGGGACGGCTAGCGCAGATAGCTCTCGTGTAGCTTTGCGCGAAATTCAAAACAAACAAAATGCGCCAGTGCGCAGTTCAGTATATTGGATAACCTGCGCTGTTTGATTGGCCGATCACATTGTTGACTCAATCAATGTTCAATTACACGTTTAAGTAAAAGTATACAATATAAAAGATTTACAATTTTTGCCACAGTTGTCAAATTCTCAGCACTCAATATATGGTATGGGACAATACTTATTTGTTTATCGAGTGTCACCTATTAAATTAAGGTATATTGCATTCCACGGATAAACCTTCACACAGATACCTGATCTTCGCAATCACTGGAGATTCGAAAACAAAATAAACAGAATGACGGGCGTAGTGATTTGTTTGAAGTGGAATAAAAGATATGACGCATTGTGTGAAGTTGAAATGAAAAAATAACACGTTAGGGATAATTAAAAGGAGATTTGCTGATCGTGAGTTAGTTATATTGCGTTGTTGTATTGAGTTAATTGTTTGCTTGTAATTAAGCATAAAGCCACACAATGGGCTA
>NW_013765532.1:0-845 GCF_000517525.1 Limulus polyphemus
TGAATCTGTTCAGTACCTTATATCTTCAATACAAACAGTAATGAATCTGTTCGTTTCCCAAGTCTTCAATATAAATAAGTAATGAATCTGTTCAGTTCCTTGTATCTTCAATACAAACAGTAATGAATCTATTCGGTTCCTTATATCTTAAATACAAACAGTAATGAATCTGTTCGGTCCCTTATATTTTCAAAACAAAGATTAATGAATCTGTTCGGATCCTCATGTCTTCAATGCAAACAGTAATGATTCTGATCGACTCCTCATGTGTTCAATACAAACAAGTAATGAATCTGTTCGGTTCTTTTTTCTTAAATAGAAACAGTAATGAATCTGTTCCGTTCATTGTATTTTCAATACAAACAATAAATAAGTTATTCGGTTCCTTATATCTTCGATACAAATAGTAATGAGTTTGTTCCGTTCCTTGTATCTTCAATACAAACTGTAATGAATCTGTTCGGTTCCTCATGCCTTCAATATAAACAGTAATGAATCCGTTTGGTTCCACATGTCTTCAGTACAAACAGTAATGAAAATGTGCAGTTCCTTATATCTTCAATACAAACAGTAATGAATCTTTTCGAATCCTCATGTCTTCAATGCAAACAGAAATGAATCTGTTCCGTTCATTGTATCTTCAATACATACAGTAATGAATCTGTTCGGTTCTTTTTTCTTCAATAGAAACAGTAATGAATCTGTTCGGTTCTTTTTTCTTCAATAGAAACAGTAATGAATCTGTTCGGTTCCTTATTTCTTCAATATAAAAAATAGTGAATCTGTTCCGTTTCTTGTATCTTCAATACAAACGGTAATGATACCGTTCGGTTCTTTATATTTTT
>NW_013765533.1:0-844 GCF_000517525.1 Limulus polyphemus
GTTCTGTTTTCAACTTCGTCCCAAGTGAAATATCCTGGACCATGATAACGCCAAAGCCTATTGGCATGCACCACTTTTGGTTTACCTCGCCGACCACATTTTACCTGGAAAGTCACGTCTGAGAGACGATCCACTATGTCGTATGGGCCTTCCCATGGAGAAGACAACTTAGAGACTTCCCTTTGGTCTTCCTGGGATTATAGAACCATACCTTGTCTCCTGGTACAAAGCTGACTTCGGTAGATCTCTTATCATAAGTTAACTTTATCGAATCAGCAGACGTTTTCAAGTTTGAACGCACTTGATGGTGGATATCATCCATCCTTTCCGACAACACTTTCACAAACTCTGACACATTCTCAGGCAACTCTTCATAAGGTGAGTGTCCAGTATGCTTGGGTCCCCTTTTAGCACTATATTTACTGCATGTCCGGCACCATTCTTCCACATCTCGCCTCATACCTATCCAATAAAATCTTTGTCGTAGGTGACTCAATGTCTCCTTAATTCCGAGATATTCTCCTGTTAAATTATCATGGGATTGACGCAGCACAACTTCCCGTAACTTCCTGTTTATAACTGTTTGCCAAGTCGTCACTTTCCCATCTGTAGTTTCCCATCTGCGGACAAGAATACCATCTTCAAGCCTCAACTGGTCCTATTGTGCCCAATAGTGCTTTGTCACGGGGCTTAGACTAGACACCTTCTCCCAAGCAGGGCGCAAAACACTCGCTTTTAGAAAATTAATCATTGGCCTCAAAATCCTGGTCTTTCTCCTGTTCTGCTTTGATATCTGTATTTAGTTCCATTCATCATCATCAACTTTTTCAGTCGGCTTGACTTC
>NW_013765534.1:0-1933 GCF_000517525.1 Limulus polyphemus
CTTAGGTGTAACTTGAGTTACTGAATTTTTAACCAACCTACTCGTCTTTAGTCTTACTTGGTTCCACTACTCCATGAACACCTATGTCTAACTCTAGTTACTGAATTTATAACCAATATACTCGTCTTTAGCCTTACTTGGTACAACTGCTCCATGAACATCTAGGTGTAACTCTAGTTACTGAATTTATAACCAACATACTCGTCTTTAGCCTTAATTGGTACAACTGCCTTACCAACCTGCTCGTCTTTAGTCTTACTTGGTTCCACTACTCCATGAACACCTATGTGTGACTCTAGTTACTGAATTTAAAACTAACATATTCGTCTTGAGTCTTACTTCATACAACTACTCCATGCACACCTAGTTAGAGCATGTGTAACCACCATACTTACCTTTAGTCCTTCTTGGTACAACAACTCCACGAACACCTAGGTGTAGCTCTAGTTACAGAATTTATAAACACCATACTCATCTTTTGGGTTATTTGGTACAACAACTCCACGAACACCTAGGTGTAACTATAGTTACCGAATTTATAACGACCATACTCATCTTTAGCCTTACTTGGTACAACTACTACATGAACATCTAGGTGTAACTCTAGTTACAGAATTTATAACCACCATACTCATCTTTAGCCTTACTTGGTACAACTACTCCATGAACACTTACGTGTAACTCTTGTTATCGTATTTATAACCACCATATTCATCTTTAGCCTTACTAGATAAAACTCCTCCATGAACACTAAGGTGTAACTATAGTTACCGAATTTATAACCACCACAGTGAATTTTAGCCTTACTTGGTACAACTACTCCATGAACACCTAGGTTTAACTCCGTTCTTAGAGTTGTTGTACCAAGTAAGGCTAAAGATTAGTATGGTGGTTATAAATTCGGTAACTAGAGCTACACTTAGGTGTTCGTAGAGTTGTTGTACCAAATAACACTAAAGATGAGTATGGTGGTTATAAATTCTGTAACTAGAGCTACACCTAGATGTCGTGGAGTTGTTGTACCAAGTAAGGCTAAAGATGAGTATGGTGGTTATAAATTCGGTAACTAGAGTTACACCTAGGTGTTCATGGAGTAGTTGTACCAAGTAAGGCTGAAGATGAGTATGGTGGTAATAAATTCGGTAACTAACTAGAGCTACACCTAGGTATGCTACACTTAGGTGTTCGTAGAGTTGTTGTACCAAATAACCCTAAAGATGAGTATGGTGGTTATAAATTCTTTTTAGTTACCGAATTTATAACCACCATACTAATCTTTAGCCTTACTTGGTACAACAACTCTAAGAACACCTAGGTGTAGCTCTAGTTACAGAACTTATAACCACCATACTCATCTTTGGCGTTATTTGGTACAAAAGCTCCATGAACACCTAGGTGTAACTCTAGTTTCCGAATTTATATCTTCCATACTCATCTTTAGCCTTACGTGGTACAACTACTATATCAACACTTAGGTGTAACTCTAGTTACCGAACGTAAAACCCCATACAAATCTTTAGCGTTATTTGGTACAAAAACTTCACGGACACCTAGGTGTAACTCTAGTTATAGAATTTATAACCACCATACTCATCTTTAGCGTTATTTGGTACAAAAACTCCCCGAACACCTAGGTGAAACTCTAGATACCGAATTTATAACCACCATACTCATCTTTAGCCTTACTTGGCACAACTACTCCATGAACACATAGGTGTAACAATAGTTTCCGAATTTATAACCACCATATTCATCTTTAGCCTTACTTGGTATAACTACTCCATGAACATTTAGGTGTAACTCTAGTTACCGAATTTATAACCCCCATACTCATCTTTAGCCTTACTTGGTACAACTACTCCACGAACACCTAGGTGTAACTCTAGTTTCCGAATTTATATCCACCATACTCATCTTTAGCGTTACTTGGTAC
>NW_013765535.1:0-845 GCF_000517525.1 Limulus polyphemus
TATGCTGAGTAGATGATTTTCGGATTCATTAAACTATATAACTTTTACAACTACATAACTGCCATCCTGAAAAACCATCAAACACGATGCAATGACAGACTTACAACATGTTTATCACAATGTCCTTATTTTTATCCATAGATAATCCTTGTTACTAACTTTGCAAACAAAGATTCCAGATGCTGAGTAGATGATTTTCGGATTCAAATGTGCAGCATTGGGTAACGAAACACCAAAATTACACGTACCCAAGTTTTTATCTTTGATACATTGGCGAATATGGAAAGAATTGTTTTGAAAAAACAAACACAACTAAATCCATTGATAAAAAAAACTCTTCTGCAGCTAGATATACATAAAAAATATGCTAATTCTAAAGATAGTTTACACCATTTTTGCGCTCAAATATTATGTTCATAGTAAATAACGAACACTGACAACCCATTTCTACCAAACCTCCATATTTCTATAGTTCTTTACAAATACAACTAATGGTTTAATATCATTCGTATCTACGTATGTTAGAATTATAATAATGACTGGTATCGAGAAAAGTCGATGATTAATAACTTAAAACGTTCTTCCAGAAGGTAAAGAAGTATTCATCAACTCCAATGTCCAACAGGCCTGAAAGTTAGAAGTATTCATCAACTCCATTGTCCAACAGGCCTGAAAGTTAGAAGTATTCATCAACTCCATTGCCCAACAGGCCTGAGAGTTAGAAGTATTCATCAACTCCATTGCCCAACAGGCCTGAGAGTTAGAAGTATTCATCAACTCCATTGCCCAACAGGCCTGAAAGTTAGATGTATTCATCAACTCCATTGTCCAACAGGACTGAAAGT
>NW_013765536.1:0-1484 GCF_000517525.1 Limulus polyphemus
CACTTATTTTCAACAGTCGCTCTATAACAACGAATGTTAACTTGAACAATACTTTCTGACTGCAGTTCAATTACTCACTACCTACACACATTGTCCCATCACCATCTTATATATACCACACTACCCTATATCTAGTAATCTCCCGACAATTCCCGAAGGTTCGAGAGAAAGAGTGGCGTGACACTAGTCACGTGGCCTCGCTGACGCAACAATATGTATATATTGCATAATAATCTTTCATAATTCTTTTTTCATTCTGGTTTATACATATTGTTGCGTCATCGAGATCACGTGACAATTCTCACGCTCTCTTGTTTCTAGAACTATCCCGTATCTTGGCGAATGGTCTAGTAATTGCTAGATAGGGTAGGCTGGTATAAAAAAGAGGGGAATGTAATGTGTGTGTGGATAGTGAGTAATTGAACTGCAGTCGGAGATAGACATATTGTTGTAGTTAACGTTCGCTCGTTATTATAGTTTGTTATAACGCGACTGTTGAGAATAAGTGTATCGGTAAAGTTGCATTCGGAAAGAATAAACCAGTTTTATTAAGTAAAGAACTTGTGTCGCGTAAGTTTCGTCGGTACGAAGTTACGGAAAATTAATTAACACACGGAGACGTAACAACGGATTTACTGTTCAGTTAGTGATACCTGAAGAAGGCCATTGCCCGATACGTTGTATCTACATTTATATATTAACTCCTTAGTGGTTTGACCTATAACATACTTATTTCTATCTTTTTCAACAACCACTACGCGTAATTTCCTACACATATTATGTTAGTAGAAGTATGAATTTTCTTCGTTTGTAGTTATTTCAGCAATATGGCTACAGTTTTAGCTATGGTATAGTCTGCTTCAAAATTAATCGGACATCAAAGACAACAGACTGGAAAGTAACCCTACGTCTTTTTTTCTTTCTTTCTTTTAAAGTCATATCAATATAGTAACTCTACGCTTTGTTTTTTGTGTGTCATCATCGGCCTTAAAAATTCAGTACATAGCAATGTCTTCTTACATGCTCCATATAAGCGAGAGCCAACCAATATTAATGAAGTTGTTTTTATTAAGCCAAATTAATTTATCATTCAATTCGTTTCATGCAAACACCTTGGTTTAAAAAGCTGATACTAAAAGTGGAATCACATATTTACACTAGTTCTTTAAAATCCCCGCTAACACACACCAACTTCTGCCTATCTTAAAACAACAAACTTTAGAATTTTCACAAACACTTCAGGTTCAACCTCCACATTTGTGCAAGTAATATAATTCTCAGATATTAGTAATAAGTTTACACAAGTTTGAACTTCACGTCTTAATGTATCCTTAACTTGTACATTATTACACACTAAATAAAATATTAAATGATTCAAATATTCTTATTTTATGAGAAATTCAGCGACATTTCCAATCTCTATTATATTACTGGAATTCATTTGCTAAAAACTGTGGTACTAACGGCCGTCTGACAGCAAAACT
>NW_013765537.1:0-1105 GCF_000517525.1 Limulus polyphemus
CTTATGAGTTGTGCCCCGGTGTTGGATATTTGTATTGTGTATGCGATTTTGTCTCTCCTGAATTTACATTTAATCATTTAATTACTATGGTTAAGAGCTTTTATTTAGGCACCGAAATTAGACCTTAACTACAAAGAGATTCTTTCATTCAACTGTTTCCATAAATCTCCTACAAGACTACTTTATATTAGGGTATTGTGTGAGCTAATTACCCTGGGGTCTGAGATCCCGCACTTGGAAAGATCCAGCACAGCATGTTTTAAACGGTAACAGTATATCTCTTCTGAATATTTGTTTACTTTTAACCTTGTGTACACAATAGAAATGGCCTTCCCTAATTTTGTAAAACTTTAGAAATAGGCAAATAGTCGGTGCCAACAGCCACTTAAAGATTACTTGGTTTCGTTATTAAACATTTTTCTTGCTCGTGCGAAAATGTGTTTTAGTTGTTGAAACGCTTCTTTTTTACTTATGTATAGCTCAAAAAAGAAACAACATATGCAATATATATATTGCAGTTTTAAAGTTTAACTTTAGGAGCTTGTATTGAAATATGATTAATATACCTTGCTTTATATGAATTAGTGTATGATTTAAGACTAAGTTAAAACTGCATCAAAAACCATTCGTTTCCTATGATACCTGGTACTTTAGACATTATAAATATTTGTGTATAAACACAGTTTATGTGTTTTGATCTCTATCATTCCACTCATACTATAAACTGTTGTAAACATTTTCATGATAAGAAACGAGATAATTACTTGGTTATATTACTAAAAATATTTGATTTTCCCTTCTGAGCTTTATTGATCATTTTATCATCTGGTTACAGATATCAGGGCAACACTTGTATTTATTTACGCGAAAATGTATTACATTCAGTGTTGAAACGCATCTTTCGGTAAGGCTAATATCACTGCAGATATGGTTGTTTTATACATTATACCAAAAAGAACGAAAATATGTAATATACATATTACAGTTTATATGTTACCACCACCGTCCCTTTGGTGTATTGTTTAATATGTTTCCAAGTCACTGTTGTCTCGAAAAATGATTACGTCACTTTGTATCGTACTGAAGTTGGTAAATTTTAGTAAAC
>NW_013765538.1:0-842 GCF_000517525.1 Limulus polyphemus
TCTGGTTATAAATTTATGATCCCTTCTATTAAGGGGGAGGAAAGGGGAGGGGGAAACTCCAGCTTTGTTGATTATAAATTCCAGTAGAGATCCAGCCTAATAAAACCAAAACATTTATATAATAAAAAAGTTCGCTTTCTGAACCATATAATCAAACATTAACATCGTTGATCGTTGTTTTTTAATCTCGATAAATATTAAGATTTTTTTATATTTTTTGTTTAATCCAGAAGATTTATTTTTGAGTTGTTACGTGCACGTGTTTGTTCGTTGTTGAACTGTTTTAACTTTCAAGGATATTTTTGAGTCACCCTTTTGTACCACTAAAACAAACCCACATAATAATCAGTTATTCATACGCTAAGATAAACCATTGTTTTATTATTTTCGTTAAAATAACCACTGGAAGTAATCTAATGATTGGCTTACCCTAACTCCAAATCTGAGTTTCATGGTTAGTAGTTCGTTGCGGCAACAACGCGCTTGGTAGCCAAAGAGTTGGCGGTCAGTGTTGTTGTATAGCTTCTTTCACTTTAGTCTATCAGCTCCAAGGTATGCGTATATAGCCCTCGTATAGATGTACGTGAAATTCTGAAATCAATAAACAAAACGATTTATATAAAATAATTGTATATTTGAGGGAAACAAAATAGGCTTTACACCAAGTTGCGGGATATTTTGTTCAATAAACAAAACGATTTATATAAAATAATTGTATATTTGAGGGAAACAAAATAGGCTTTACACCAAGTTGCGGGATATTTTGTTCAATAAACAAGCCAAACTGTGTTCTCGAGGAATGGAACCTAATTCTTCAGCATACTTTTCAGGAGCTTGTAGAT
>NW_013765539.1:0-844 GCF_000517525.1 Limulus polyphemus
TCTGTACCTGATGATGCCTTTACTGGGGAAACCATGGTCATAATGAATGATGTATTTGTGAAACATACAATTATTTTGTTGTTTTTTTTCTCAATTCTGTAATTAAGTAGTTTAGCCAAGTACCGACGGTTTCAGGTATTAATTATACTTTACAATTGATTGAACTGCATTCCTACACACTTAAAAAGCACTCAAGATTTCCTTAAAACACTCAATTCTGATTGTAACGTCATCAATTCCGATAGTATATTATTCATTCTGTTAATATGTTAGTAGGGTAAGCCTTTAAACCCAAAACATGCAATAAACCCATAGACAAATGTGTGGTCTCTAAGTCAGGTTAAGAGGAAACTGTAACCACAATAATGTAGTATACAAATTGACATTCTAATTTTGTCACTGTGACATCGGTGAAACATTGGGATAGAATTAATGAACACCTTCGAGCTCCACATACATTAAACAGTAAAGTCAGTGCTGTGGCTGAACATTGTGTTAACAAACACACTTTAGTTAATATTGATTGTCCCATATCAGCAAACATTATTATTCACTGCCACAGCTTTTTAGATAGAAAATACAAATACTAATTTTAGAGAATTAGCCAGAGTTAAACAAAAAATCACCCTTGAATTTTTACCTTTTATTGTTTGCGCTTAATTAGTATAATAACATATTGTTACGTATCTGCTTGTTTGTTAATTTCTGGCAGAATTTCTTTCCGAGGAACTTCAGCGATACAAGTCCTTTCTTGATTAAACCAGTTTATTATTTCTCAACACAAACTTTTAGTGCACAGTAATTCCACTATCAGTACGTTTCTCGTCACTTTAAACATAACAAC
>NW_013765540.1:0-844 GCF_000517525.1 Limulus polyphemus
TGATACTAGTCACGTGACCTCGCTGACGCAACAATATACACAACGTATGACTCTTACCGATTTATGTAACGAAATTTGTCATAACTATCGCCTTTAAAATAATTACTTTTAGCACTGTTGTTATGAAAACTAAATAATTATTAAAAGTTAGATCAATAAATAAACTAAATAATAACTCTTATACTAAACACTCTTTTATATCCAACAGTTACAGTGTCACCTAGTTGTAGCACAAACTATAAATCAATCGAATTGAACGACCCAGTAGCGAGAGAATTAACAAAAGATTTCTATGTAGTCAATTGTTAAAACAACTAATAACGAAGAGCATGTGATCTTTGAGCATTTGTTATGGTCAGCCTTTGTTTTAGTAACTAAAAATGGGAATAAAAAATTTGAGAGAACAAGGTTGTTTTGAATTTTGGGCTAAGGGCTTCTGTGGTAAAAAGGCACATTTTTTTCTTCAGTGGTGAAGCCCGAAAGAGGGCCCACTGGGAGAAATGCCCCACTACTTAGTATGTTAAGAAACGCAATGATATACAAATATACACTGTATCTGGAAAAGTTCAATATTTTCTTTTTAGATGTACAAGCAACAAAGATTATGTGGCATTCTCTGTGAACTTCTCTTAACTCTGGTATATCAGGTGAGTCATTGTCATACAACATTGTTTTAGCTGACTTCTCTTAACTCTGGTATATCAGGTGAGTCATTGTCATACAACATTGTTTTAGCTGACTTCTCTTAACTCTGGTATATCAGGTGAGTCATTGTCATACAACATTGTTTTGGCTGACTTCTCTTAACTCTGGTATATCAGGTGAGTCATTGTCATACAACATT
>NW_013765541.1:0-1663 GCF_000517525.1 Limulus polyphemus
AAGTGTAAAAAAAACGATTCTTCGACTAAAACCAACTTAGTGTTTAACAGACGCGAATAACAATAAAAAAAAACCGTTTTGAAGTTTTGAAATTCTTTATTTTACGACAGTAATTAAGCACTTTATAAAACACCAAAGTCTGTTAATAAGTGTAATCTGCACCTTTTAAAGTGATTACTGCATTCCTTCCCAAATTATATAACATCCACTCTTATAACCAAACACTTTCTCAACGCATAGCTCATCGTTATGGATATTTTAACAGTCTTGGATATTTGAGAAGTGAGGCTGTGTTGTAAAACATGTTCTATATATATATATACTATTTATCTTAAAGATGGTTGTAATTTCTTTCTTCGAGCACACGAGGAACACGTTTGTAGGTAGCCGTAACAAGAGTGCATGGATGTACAGGGAGTGTATTTAATTAGTTTCTGTGTAAAACTTGTAGCGAACGTTTAGTAAAATTCAAGTAGAAAAGAAATAAAGATCGCGAATAATACTTACGTCTCCTACTGCTATAAAATTCGCGAAGGTGTCCGTAATTTCATAGTCAGGAGTTGCTATAAACAAAGCTTATCAAAGTTTGTTAGAACAGAATATTCGCGCAAAGCTACACGAGGACTATCTTCTCTAGCAGTCCCTAATTTTGAACTGATAGAATAGAGGGAAGGCTAGTCACTATCACCCACTGCCTATTCTTGGGGCTACTCTTTACCAACGAATAATGGAATTCACCTTCGTCAGATTATAAGCCTTCCATGGCTAAAAGGGCGAGCATGATCGCGACGGGTCTAGATCTCGCGACCTACAGATTGCGAGTCAACTGCCCAACCCATCAGATCACGTTAGAACCCATACAGTAAATACCAACTGAATGTCTTGGGAAGGTGAAAGTATCTATATGTGAATATCTAAATCTAGTTAGCTAAGAAATATCGCTTTATGCACACACACACACACACACACACACAATTAAATTATTTTTATCTTTCTCTATATATTTTACTTTTATTTTTTTTTTCATATTGATATTTTATACATGCATGATTTTATTGTACCATGTCATTTAAACAGATTTGAATTCAATATCTCCTCTTTAACATTTCTTATAGAAATGACAACTGTCAAAAAAGCACTCACATCGGTAGCGGTCTTTCCTTGCGCTCATTAAAATGACAAAGAATGGTGGCATCCACCGGCTATTTAACTAATGTACTGGATACACCCATTGCATCGAAAACTAAATATTTTTTGTCAACAATGCATTGTATTCAAACAAACGCAATGCAATTTGCGTAATTGAAATAACAGATGGAATGATAAATGACGGTTATAAACGGCCCACTAGACAATCATATTGCATATACGCTCTGATCCAAGGGATTGGGTTGACTGCACATTTTATATTTATTCATCACTCTTTTTAGGAAAATTACAGTTGAATTGTTTCACCAGGCATCTACTAGTTTAGTATTAAAACGTAAAACTCACAGAAGCGTAAAAGTTGAAATGAATACATAAAGTAATATGGCGGAAATACTGTGCAAAACAAACCCCATAGCTAAACCAACAACAACACATACATACGCAAAGACGTTCCTCTCTTTATGCGTTTTTTCGTTCATGCTCCTATCTTCGAAATATTGTTTTCAACCAGTCG